>NC_079445.1:11836200-12131200 GCF_903798145.1 Danio aesculapii
CAGCTGTGCTGATGAGGGGAGCGCCGAGGAAACAGTAGATGAGGAAACCTGATTGCTCCTCCAAGACATTGGGGTACATGTGATACAACCGTTTCTGTAGCAAAGAACTGCAAATATGCAGATATAATAACAATCTATCGATAAACACACAAACTTTCTGCTCTCACTCCAGACGGCTGTGCATTTCTGATTAAATGAAAAACGAGTTGAAAACAGAGGAGCGGATGTGTGCCGCCATTTTCATATCAAATTTAAAGGGGACTGAGGCGATCCTTTAGAAGTACACAGTTAATGAGGTAACCTCAAAAGTTTTAGGGGGACTGAATAGAAATATGGGGGGCTAAAGCGACGCCCATGCTGTTTTATAATTTTACCCTAACGTTTCAGCAAGACATCATTCAGTTGACTTGCCGTCGTCTTCGAAAAACTCACGTAATTTTCTCACAGCTGCTGCGGTTGTCAGGGGGCGGGGAATGGCGCAATTTAAACAAAAATGCACCGATTGCAACAAATTAGGATGCAAGTTAAAAAAAAAAAACATTTGGTATACAGTTAAAGGGGATGTGAATACACATAAATTAGGGAAGTGTAATCACCAAAACAAGTGAGTATACCGAGGGTATACGCAATTGTTGAGTCTCAGAAGTTGTAATACCCTAACAGCTCATGGAAAAAAGTAGGCATACGGAATATACGTGCGTATAGCCCCGACTACACCACTGATGTAGATGTAATCAGTGCTTAATTTGTGAATTGCGAGATCCCAGAACAGATCAGGGTTACGGATCAGGCATGTTACCCGAGGATGGAGAGGTGCCGCGCAAGAAATTGGAGAGCAGGGGTGGGGGTGGGGTCTGGTGCAATGGATGGTGGAGGGGTGTCGTGGATGATAGTGAGCGGGCGGGGGTGTCGCGGAAGAAAGTGAAAGTTACCAGCAGATGGGGGAGGAGGGCGGTTGAGGAGGGGGATCGGTTAAATGAGGTGCAGGACCAAATTCAACAAATGGACCATCAAAATAAAGTGTGAGCAAATAAACAAATTCAAGGAAAACAAACATGCAAACTGCACACTAAAACGGCAACTGGACCAGCCAAGATTCGAACCAGTGACCTTGCTTTGAATGCTAACCATTGAGCCACCCTGATGCCTTTGATTGTTGTATCTAAAGCTTGTTAACCCATTTGTGCCCAAACTTATACTAAATACTAAATGATTTCAACTTTCATGTATGTAACCTTTTTATTAGTGTCCTATATGAACATGTTTTGCATATATTTTCCTCTGGTTTTTAGTTTTTTTTTTAGAAAATTGTATTTGAATATGTACAGTAGCAACTATAGTTGCCGGAGGGAAAATATGTTGTGTGCACCCCTCAATGTAAAATTTGAAGAACAAAATTTGGCTTTATAACTCAAAACAAGCTTTCCCCAGCAGACTGTTGTGTATCACATATCAAAAAAAAAAAAAAAAAAGAGTGTCAAAGAGCCCAAGAAAAGAAAATACTGTTCTCCGCAATGCTGACAATTAACAAAACAAGTATTTGCAGTCTCACTAAGGACTTTAATCTCACTAAGGACTTGTGTAGACCTGTGTCAGAAATAGTCAAACAGGTTAGTAATAATTGAAGCTTCTGATACTGTTTGTGGAGTTGTTTAATGATCCTGATGAGCTGAGATTTTGAGAGGTTTAATGAGTTTTCAGTTGAGATCAAGACCAGTTTCTAATGCCCCAGTAAAGTGAAGGGGACACTATACTGTCAGTGAGCGCTGTCTTTTAGATAAGACATTAAACCGAAGTCCTGACTCACTCTGGTCTTTAAAATTCCAATCACGCTTCTCGTAAAAAGTAGGCATGTAATCCCAGTGTCTTGGCCAAATTCCCTCCATCAGCCCTTACCCATGATGGTCTACCAAACATCCCCATTCACCGAATTGGCTCTTCACTCCACCTATAGCTGGTATATGGTAAGTATACTGGTGCCGTTGTCCTGGGTCTGCCGTCGCATCATGCAAGTGGATGCTGCACCCTGGTGGTGGTGTGGAGAGACCCCCCCCCCCCCCCCCCCTTCATGATTGTGAAGTGCTATTGTGAGTGTACGGCCATACACAATAAAATGTGCTATATAAATACACATTACATTACATTACAAGGCCATGTCCACACACAAACATGTATTTCTGTAATAAATTTTTTCCCCTAATTTTTCTAAAAATTACAGAACCTGGGAATTTTGAAAATCTTCACCCTGACAAGTTTTCAAACATTTGGGTTTCTGTGAACTGATAAACTGTGTTTTATGTGGACAAACAGCGAAACAATATAGAAAAAGCAGTGATTTTGTAAATACCCATGTTTGTGTGGACAGCAGGGCCTAAGGTTGTGACAGAAGTCAGTTGTAGTTGATTGTTTTTTCTTCAGTGATTCTGTTGTTAACAGCAGGAGTTCATTATTCTCTGCTCAATCAGCATTTTAACTCTGCTTCAGTGTTATTTTAACTCTCTTTGTGAGAGTGGGACCAGTGGCAGAAGTTAATTTTACTTTTGATTTTGCAGTGTATGAAATTATACTTAAAGACTAAGTAAAGATATCAGTTAAAATGTTGTTTTTAGATGGGGTATAATGAAAGCAAAAACTTCAATAGGAAGGAAATCAATCATCTTTTTAATTTCTTGAAATCTTTTATTTAGTTGTTTGTTTGCATGTCATTAGAAATTAAACAGAGAACATGTAGAAAATTACTTTTAAAAGGAAAATGGCAACTCTAAACTTGGGCAAATATAGTTGCCGGTGGGCTTATATGGGTTAACTGAAGATATCCTAAGGATAACTTGGGTTCCCAACAACAACATAACACTGTACTTTACTATCATAGTATAATGCATTGCTGGAATTGTTACTTTACACGTTTTCAAATGTAGGAACATTTTAAGCCAGCTGATTTAAATATCATTGGCATTACACAGATGGTCAAATGATAACTTGTTAACTGAAGAGTTTGAGATAAAGTAGTGCCAGATAACAGCTGTTAACAATGAACATGTAATCTAAGCACTCTTTGGTTTTTGCTTATGGTTGACAATTAAAATTCATGTGCCATATCAAAGGGATCATGAGATGTGAAATTAAAGTTGCATTGATGTTTTGACATAATTAATTTAATTCATCTTTATAGCGCTTTTTACTGGGTAGATTGTGTCAAAGCAGCTTAACATATTAATTTGAATTATAATCACAGCTGTCTACAGTCGCAATATATGCAAATCACATATTTATCATACAAGTGCTCAGCATAAATAAGTACACCCCTCACAGATCTCTCTTTTAGATTTATATTTTCTATAGGATGCTTTACAATAGTATACAGTATGTGTGCATCTACATTAGATAAGTCAATACCAAAGGCAAAATTAAAACTAATCTGACAAAAAAAAAAAAAAAAGTAGACACTGTCCAAAAATTAGTACACACCCAAATAAATATTTTGTGGAAATATAATAAATAGCATTTTAATTACACACACACGCACGCACGCACGCACATACGCACACACAATCACACACACACACATATATATATATATATATATATATATATATATATATATATATATATATATATATATATATATATATATAAATATATATATATATATATATATATATATATATATATATATATATATATATATATATATATAATGTATTTGAATAACTCGTTCCAATTCCAATAGTTCCAATAACCCGTTTGAGTTACATGTAATTTCTTTCTACTCCTAAAGATTTTAGATGACCAAACTCTTATTTTAATGAATATACCGTAACTGTTTAATCAAACTGTTTTGTTTAAATGCACCAAAAATATTCACTATATTTACTAAGAAACTGATACAAATATCAATTTTCAAAAGGGGATATACCCATTTATGCTGAGCCTTGCATGTTTATGTATATAGCAAAATTGTTGTCATTTATATGTTTTTTTAATCATAGAATCATTAGAATTACAAATATGTGCACGTTTAAAAATATTAACTATAATAGTATATATGTGACTCCAAACCACAATATAGCCCTAAGTGTAATTTTCTTTATAGTGAGATTCATGCATCACCTGAAAGAGGAATTAATATTTTTTTCCATTGATGGATTCTTTTTTTAAGATATACAATATATTTGGCCAAGATACAATTAATTGAATCTGGAATCTTCAAAAATCTAAATAATGAAAAAAACATTTTTAAATTTGTCTAAACTAAGTGCTTAGGAATACATATTCATTCAATCAATCATTTTCCTTAGTTCCTTATTTATCAGGGGTTGCCAAAGCGGAATGAACCGGCAACTTATCCAGCATAAGTTTTACACAGCACATGCCCTTCCAGCTGCAACCCAGCACTAGGAAACATCCATACACTATCTCTCTCTCTCTCTCACACACACACACACACACGCACGCACGCATGCACGCATGCACGCACGCACTCACGCACACACATACTCAGGTGAAGTCAGATTTATTAGCCCCCCTTTGATTTTTTTTTTCTTTTTTAAATATTTCCCAAATTATGTTAAACAGAGCAAGAAAATTTTCACAGTATGTCTGATAATATGTTTTTCTTCTGGAGAAAGTCTTATTTGTTTTATTTCAGCTAGAATAAAAGCAGTTTTTAATTTTTTAAAAACCATTTCATGGTCAAAATTATTAGCCCTTGTAAACTGTATTTTTTTTTCCAATAGTCTATAGAACAAATCATCGTTATACAATGATTTAATTACATTAACCGGTCTAGTTAACCTAATTAACCTATTTAAGCCTTTAAGTGTCTTTAACCTATTTAAGTTTTTAAGTGTCACTTTAAGCTGAACAGAAGTGTCCTGAAAAATATCGAGTCAAATATTATTTACTGACATCATGGCAAAGATGAAATAAATCAGCTATTAGAAATGAGTTATTAAAACTATTATGTTTAGAAATGTGTGGAAAAAATCTTCTCTCCATTAAACAGAAATTGGGGGAAAAATAAACAGGGGGGCTAATAATTCAGGGTTCAGATGTTTCATTTTATAGATAATGAAAAGGTTATTATCTAGTAAATAATTTTTTTTTTTTCATAAATGTCACTTTAGACAATTCTTTTGGTTTTTAACAAATTAGATTTTCTTTTGCATCAAAACCAGCTAAATCCACTTGTGCTTTTTTTGCAAAAACCTCTAAATCCACCTGTCAAGACAAGACAGTGTATTTAGTTGAAAATGACTAAAGATGCAATTACAAATCATTTTTCCAAACATAAAACACATACACAATCCACCTAAAATTAAAAATACATCTGTCAGGTAAGTGGAGGTTCATTACGCTGTGGTAAACCAGGGAAAAGGAAAATGATCTAATAAAATTTGTCAAGTAAGTGCATTATTCGAAAACATTAAAACTGACATTAATTAAAGGGCACCTATGGTGAAAAATCTACATTTAAAGCTGTTTGGACAGACATGTGTGTAGATGTAGTGTATAGACAGTCATATTGGGGTGATATAAACTCACCCAGTCCTTTTTTTTCAAATTTAACAACATAAAAAGGGTGGACCGATTGGAGCGGTTTTCAGATCGACCGCAACTTTACACAGGAGTGCGGTCCCCCCGCCCACCGAATTGATTGACAGCTGTGTGTATTAACATGCCCCGGTTGTCACGTATATAATCATATCAACAAGACCAGATTTGCGCAAAGCAACCAGGAATAAAAGGTCTGTTCAGTTCGCTAGGACCATCAGTCATCATCAAATGTGATCAAGAGTAAGTTTAAAATGTTTCACATGTTTAAAATGTTTTAAAACAGCGCATGTGTGTAATGAATTACAGCGATTTAGCTTAGCTTTACTTCATCAGCACAGCCGCGTGTCAGAACAATTATAAAAGAAGACGCTTCAATCCCGGTTTGTGGATGTTAAATCAGGTTTATTTTGTACATTAACATAACAGATATTTATACAGCAGTGAGGATTAACCTGTATCCTGTCACATATGCGTGCAAACAGAGTGCGAAGCTAAACGCGCGCTCTCTCTCTCTCTCTCTGTGTGTGTGTGTGCGCGTGTCCTCGCTGTGTGTGCGTGTGAACTTTTTAACGACTTTGTGTGGGCTCATGGTTGCAACAAAAAAAAAAAAACAGCATCAAATACTGATTGGTAAAGTTCTTACTGTAGTATTTCTCACAAACGCGACGTGAGATCTGCTTCCTGAGGCAGCCGAGGGCGGCGACTGAGGTATGTTGCTGACAGGCATGTGGGAACGGTGGGCGGGGAGGACTAGCCTTAAAGGCCCAGTACAAAAAAACAGCAACAAAGTTTTACCGGTTATAATACAGACGCTTCAAACAGCTATAACAAATACTCTGATGGTTGTTTTGAGCTCAAACTTTACAGACACATTCTGGGGATACAAAAGACTTATAATAAATCTGAAAAAAGGGGTAACCTAGGTGACCTTTAAATCTTAACAATCTGTTGTCATTTCTGATATTTGGGATTTAGATTTAATGCAAGTAGAGCACTGTAAACATTGCAAACATTGTAAACTGTGCTTGGTAGATTCAAATATTGCAGTTAAAATCTTTGTGAAACATCAATATCTGTGCATTGTCCATAAATAAAAAAAAGCTTATCAGACGTATAGGTAATATGAAGTAGGCTAATATAAATGCACAGTTTTATGCATTATATTTATCTTTTAAAAAATAGCTTACCTTAGCAGATAAAAGGTGGACCTACTGGGCAAAAAGGGGATGTCCCTCAGACAATTTTAGAAGCTGTCATCCATTCATTCATTCATTCACACTCATTCTCAAGGTCTTGGTCTCTTTTTCCGTTTGTTGCCGTTTAATGTATAGTAAATCAGACTCATTTAAAGTAGCATCACTGCGCAAAGAAATGTTATGAATGCATGCTACATAACATACATGCATGCTTCCGACTGTACATTGTGTTTTCTTTTTCTTATAATGAGTTTTGAGGTAATGCACATTTTTGTTTGTCATCCATTGACAGTCTGACAGGCTCATCCAGTTTTGAAATCGAAAGCGGAATAAAACGCTCTCTTCATAAAAAGCCGGAGTATTAGCGCGCTGTTACATTGAAAACATATGATTTAATTCGCGCATTCTGATTTATATATATATATATATATATATATATATGCATGCATGCAGTAGGGGGCACATTTCTTTGTGTTTTTTACAGACTTTTTCTAAACATTTAATTAATTTTAAGTGAGGCACAATGTAAAGGAGAGCAAAAAGATGTTTTTAGTAACTTCATTACAACTTTATAACAACTTCAGGATGCCAGACAATGGAGAAATGCAAATTGTGCAGTGTTAAGAGAATACATGGTTGGGAACTACATTGACCAAAGGTGTTCAGTCTTGCTCCTGGATTGTTAACTTCCTGTAGAGTTTAGCTTCAATCTGCTCCAACACACCTGCTTCTCCTGAATACCTTGATTAGCTGGTTCAGCTGTGTTTAATTAGGGTTGCTGCTAAGCTCTGCAGGAAAGTGGCTTGCCAGGAGCTGTATTGGACATCCTTGATATAGACATGAAACGACTTCTCCAGGGCACTTATTTCTGACCCTGTTCCTGGAGTACTCCCAACACTCCACATTGTGTGTTTCCCAAATCAAATACATAAGGTTCAACTCATCAGCTCATTAGTCGAGACTCCAAGCCATGAAACTGGTGTTTCAGATAATGGAGCCATACGATATGTGTCCATGTTGAGATTTCAGCAGGATCATGGGTGGAAATAGTCACTTCACATTAAAAGTTTGCACTTATGTCAAGATTTGGGCCCTTATGTGTGCCCATGATGCAAATACATAGATTTAAACAACAATGGATTGCATGTTTTTCGTACAACTGAATATGTTGTTCTGCCTATTTATGCTGCCTAAACCACATAAAAAAAGAAAAATAGTATAGTATAATATAGAGGAGGAATTAGTAAGTAAGAAAGGGTTTTGGAATTAATAGGTGGTAGAAGATAGCCTACGTTATATGAGCAATATTGGTTAAGATTTTATAGCCTAATATTTTATTGATTAGGCTGACTAGGCACAAGTAGCAGTGTGATATGGCTAGGAGGTGTGTGTTAGTGTGCCTTAGTGTTCCACTAGTGACGATATACAGCCATATTGCACTGCTATGAGTGTGATATTACGTTTATACAACAGTTCAACGGCATAATCATGTATATAAAAATGAAAATAAAACATGGAGAATTTAAAAATCCTTTTGTATGAGAAACTACTTACTTCTGCCATTCATTCACATCTGCAGCTGTTGTCAGAACAGCAAAACCCATTATCAATGTCATTTTAGAGCTAGTACTGTATTTGAAGGATTATATGGCGTAATATTTAAAGTGATGACAAAACAGTTGACTTTGCTCATGTTTTATGATTATAAGGCTGAATGACATTAAATGCCATCAGTCTACAGAGATTTTCCAGTATTTCTCTGTTGCAACCAGGATATCACAGTAATCAACCCCGAAAAAGCCAAAGCAATGCAAACACTACCAGATTAATGTTGTGTTTGCGATAAGGAAAAAGCTACTCAGGCAATTCTTCTTTCTTTCTTTCTTTCTTTCTTTCTTTTTACTGAACTAGTCTGCAGTAATGAAAACAGGAGATTCATTAGACACAAACAGATGGCCTACCAAAAATGAACTCAGGGATATACAAAGAGCAGCGAACACAAAATACATACATTCCTGATATGTGAGTCCCATCTCACACTCAATACACTACAATTACTATGGTATAAATACAGCACTACAACATACGAAAGAGAGAGAGAGATCGACTTAGAAAGTTAATAGTTTAATATTACGCTGGGTTATTTTTCCTCTAAGGGCTTATTATCATCTTGTGGATGGACAATGTCAACCATGTTTGCTTTGCTATCAGCTAATCAGATTCGAGAACCAGACAGAACTGTTGTATATATGTATGTACAAATACAATTATATGATATTTGTTTTATATTACTTGACCAGAAATTATAAGAACAAACATGAATGTTGTAAATATTTTTGCCCTAGAATCCCTGGAAAACTACTTATGCTCTTTGCCTGTTCATGTGTTGCGTCTTAAAACCAATTTACAGTACTTGACCACCAAATCAGAAACAGCAGCCTACATGACCATACTTGCATACGTGTATCCAGTGATTCTACATCAACTACTTGGGATAATCATTTTTGTGGATCTACGTGTAAAGGGTTAATTTTGTAAAACAAGAAAAAAATGCCAAGGATAATCTTGAAGTTTTTCGATCAAACAATGTTATGTTTTTCATTTGTGCCAGAAAGTTGGAGCAAAAATGAACTTTTGTTGTCTGAGACAATGACCCAGAACAATGACCCTGACAATCTTCACATACAGGCATGCACTATTTAGTATAGTACACACCAGGTTACAGCAGACTGGGATGTTCAATGCAAGGTGTTCATGGGTTGCAGGCAGTAGTGAGTTCAGAATATGGACTGCAGTAGAGGTCACAAATACTGTCCTGAATTGATTCTGCAGGATCTCAAAGATGAACTAACAACCCCATCTGCTATTCAGTTTGTAGCACCGCAAATGGGTCAATCTCAAAATGTATGGAGTGAAGATAATATACTTTAATAAAATGTGGGGGCAAAAGAACATAAACCTATAGCCATGTAAACATTCACTAAGGGGAATTCACACAGACTGTTTCCAAAGCTTAATATAAATGCATGTAGTGCTTTTAGAGTTTTTGAGGTTGGGGATTTCAAAGTATCCTATGTGCTGCAGTCTGTGTGAATTCAGTGACAGACTGGTATTACATACAGAATGCACAATGTGGCAACAAATCGGACAAATCAAACGAATCAAATTTGATATATTTTTGTAAATGGTAACAACGTGTCAAAGAAAAAACACTTTAAGTTTTCTTTGTACAGCCAGGTGAAAGGGGAGGTTCTTTTTTTCTCTTGAATTTTGGAACTTTTTTGCACCTATACTCCCCATTTTCTATTTAATTATACAGTTTAGTGACATTTTAAGCACTGTTTTTTGCTGGATTAGCTTGCTGGGTGGTCATCATAACCACACGTTTTGATGTACCAAAATATTTCCTAAAGATTTAGAATAAATAAATGTTAATTCATACTTGCTTTTAAAATACAAATGTATTACATCATATACATCATTAGAAAAATAGGAATCTGTTAAAGTTTTAAATTATAAACTGTAGTCTATTTTCATTTATTAGACAAATAACAAACTGGACAGTGAATTCAACTTTCCTCAATCAGAATTTGGCTATTTGAATGATAAAAAATTAAAACATAATAATAATAATAATAATGATGTAGAGCTTCACGATTTTACATTTGAAAATTCATGGATAACATTCATTTTCTTTTCGGCTTAGTCCCTTTATTAATCCAGGGTCACCACAGCGGAATGAACCGCCAACTTATACAGCACATGTTTCACGCAGCAGATGCCCTTCCAGCCGCAACCCATCTCTGGAAAAAATTTAGCATACCAAATTCACCTGTACCACATGACTTTTATGATTGTGGGGGAAACCGGAGCACCCGGAGGAAACCCACGCGAACGCAGGGAGAACATGCAAACTCCACACAAAAACGCCAACTGACCCAGCCGAGGATCGAACCAGTGACTTTCTTGCTGTAAGGTGATAGCACTACCTACTGCGCCACTGCATCACCTCATAGATATCAACAATAGCCAAATTAGTATTCAAATTCATTTTATTATGGGCTGCGATTGGTGCTTCACACCTTTTTATTTGTCTTTTTTTTTTTCAAGAATAGGGTCCCAGATTTAAAATTAAAGTTACTTGTAAAATGTTTTCTCTATATAACAACAATGCAGTAGGTCAGTAGTCAAAGATGACCTCACTTACGTCAGATTGTATGTTTTTTTTTTTTTTTTTGCACAGTTGGATGTTGGACTCAGAAAATAATAGTTTGCATTGGCCAAAACTGATTAGCTAAAGTCACACTGATGTGACAGTTAAAAGAGGATTCTGCCTGGTCTTAAAGCCTTTTCAATGGGTTATTATCACAGTTATGGTGGTAGAGCAGTTAAAATAAGAAAAATCGGTTCATACAATTGCTTTCCTTTCGTAGTGAACTTTAAAATCATTTATGCTATTTTGAACGCAGCCGTGGTTCATGACGAAAGCTATAGGAGAAAATAATAATTTATGTTAAGTCTCCAAAACTTGTGAAAACAAAAATATATAACATGCGTTAATGGTTTTACTAGTGACGGGTTGCAGCTGGAATGGCGTCCGCTGCATAAAACATATGCTGGATAAGTTGGCAGTTCATTCTGCTGTGGCGACCCTAGATTAATAAAGGTACTAAGCCGAAAAGAAAATGAATGAATGAATGAATAATGGTTTTAAGTTATAATCGGTTATTTATTAAGAAATATATCTGTACTGTATATGACATGTTGATTAGAAGATTTCTACAGTGGTTTAAATGTGTCAAAGTTGAAAAAGTAGACTTACAAAAAAATAACTAAAATAAATAAATAAACAAACAATATCCTACTTAATAATAATAATAATAATAATAATAATAATAATAATAATAATAAATATTATTATAACAGCAAGTATTATTATACTATTATTGTTATTATAATAATTATTCTTAGTATTATTATTAAGTATTGTTTTTCATTTCTTAATTACTAGCCAACTGTTAATTACAACAGTTAACAATTTTTATATAAGATTAGAATATGTGTTAGCTTTTTGTCAGTACTTTTATGTTTTAGAATAGAGTATGGAACATTCTCAATAATATTTGTAAAGGAATTAATAAATTGATTATTACACCATTAATTTACACACCAGTGTTTTGAAGTGCAAACATCTGCACATTGTACATTTAAAGCATGTGGTGATAAGACAAACTTTCCCACAAGAAAAGAAGCACTAATATACAGTATAGAAGGCAATCAGTTTCATTTACACAGCTACTAAATATAGTCATGGTAATATGCATAAAATTAAAGTAATGCAATAAACATTATTTATGTAACATAAATGCTAAAGTACATAAATGATAGGGGATAAAACAACAGTAATGTCAACAAACACACTCACACACACGTACGCACGCACACACACACACAAATGTATATATACATTTATCCTCACCCAAATAATGTTTAACAGAGCAAATAAGTTTTCAAAGTATGTCTGATAATATTTTTTTCTACTGGAGAAAGCTAGAATGAAAGCAGTTTTTATTTAAAAAAAAAACGATTTTAAGGTCAATATTATTAGCCCCTTTAAACTATATATTTGTTCTATAGTCTACAGAACAAACCAGCATTATACAATAACTTGCCCAATTACCCTAACCCCCCTTATTAACCTAATTAACCTAGTTAAGCCTGTCACTTTAAGCTGTATAGAAGTGTCTTGAAAAATATCTAGTAAAATATTATTTACTGTCATCATGGCGAAGATTATTAGAGATGAGTTATTAAAACTTTTACGTTTAGAAATGTGTTGAAAAAATTAAATAGCATTAAAAAAGATAAACAGCATTTGGGGGAAAAAATAAACAGGGGGCTAATAATTCTGACTTCAACTGCATATATAGACAACTGTTTCCAAATCTGATTGGCTGATAGTCATGCAATATTCTGCAATATCAGAACTTGTACAGCCTCTTCACCCTTCTGTATTACTCTGCCCACATAAAGTGACAGCAGATGAATAAACTCACTACAGTTTGACAAATATTGCTGCTGTTGGACAACATAATGTACTTTTGAGGCTTATTTTTAGGTGAGAATGTAGTTAAGATTGCAACTATTCAGTTCTTTTATAAGTATAGAGCCTGTTTTAAATATTTATAATTTCAGAGATAGAGCACGTCGGTGGCCATCAGCATTGAGCAGAGAAAAGATGGTTGACGTTGTCCATCCACAAGATGGCGACAGAGACAGCATAATAAAGTACTTACAGCAGGAAAACTACAGCTGATGAAATCATTATAAAACAGGTGCTTGACATTTTAAGTCGATCTCTCTCTTTTGTATGTTGTAGTGCTGTATTTATACCATAGTAATTGTAGTGTATTGAGTGTGAGATGAGACTCACATATCAGAATTGTATATATTTTGTGTTGGCCGCTCTTTGTATAGCACTGAGTTACTTTTTGTTGACCATCTGTTTGTTTCTAATGCGTGTCCTGTTTTCGTTACTGCAGACTAGTTCAGTAAACAGAAAGTAAGAAGAAATGCCCACATGTGTTTAATGTTTTTCATTAGTGCAAACACAACATTAATCTGGTAGTGTTTGCTTTGCTTTGGCTTTTTCGAGGTTAATTATTGTGAGATCCCGATTGCAACAGAGAAATACTGGGAAATCTCTGTAGACCGATGTCATTTCATGGCGTTCAGCCCTATAATCTTAAAATGTGAGCAAAATCACTTGTTTATTCATCACTTGAGACATAACGCTAGAGAATCATTCGAATTCTAGCTATAAAGTGATTTTTATGAAGTAGCAATAGTTTCTGCTGCTCTGACATCAGCCGCAGATGTGAAACAATGGCAAAAGAAAGTAGTTCCTCATACAAAACTGTTTTTAAACTCTTTGTGGTTGATTTTCTTTTTTATATACACGATTATGCCGTCGAACTGTGGTATAAACGCAGTATCACACTCATAGCAGTGCGATATGGCTGTATATAGTCACTGGTGGAACACTAAGGCACTCGCATGCCACGCATGCCTCCCACCAGTGCCGAATGATAATTGTGACAATAATAATAATAATTCACAATAATAATTGTGAAGTCCGTTCTGATTTAAAATTTGCCTTCATCTTATTTTGAATGCAGTAGAGAGGTGATAGACGGGTGATTGTTGGACGTTCTGGGGTGAGCAGACAAAGCTGGTCCATCTCCAGCTCTGGGCATATCTGCACTCCTGCAGGCTGAACCCAGCTGCACAGCTAGCTTCTAATGTGGACTCATTAGCACTACCGCTAAGTGCCCCTCACAAATTAGAGCTCAATTTCATTTGCTCTTCCATAGTGTCCCATTTGTGCCATTCTAGAGCAACAATGCCAAACGCTCAGTGGTGAATCTGTCTCATGAATTTACTGTTAATGTCTGAGCCAGTCTATCAGCAAGAACATGAAATGTACATTTGTTAACCAGATCATGATGAAAGGTTGTCGGTAGTTGTCAGTGAAATGTGAATGTCTCTTTGATTTTCAGATGAAATTTGTGATCTTTTCACAGTGAATTGGTGCCTTTTTTTCTTTCTTGGTGTGTATGAATGCACAGGCTAATGCTATCCCTGGATGCCTACAAGAACATTCAGTCTTTTCCTAAAATTCTGTCTGAAATTAGCTTTCAGACATGGTGCCAAGAACTCTCCAAGAACTCCCAAATGTCTTTCAAATAGCCTTTTCAAATGTTGAAAAAAGTTTGTTGAATAGCCTTTCTGCTACAAATGGCAGCTATTAAAGGCCGTCCATATCAAGCTGTGGGTGCACAGCCTTTGCTTGTGCGCTTTATTCTTGTCAAACCAAATTTGCTGACCTGCAATTCACAGGGATGCAGCTTTTCAAATGTCTCCTACAATGCCATCGTGGATGAGGAAGAAAGCATTAAAACGTTTCATCAAATTAATTTTAGACATTTCAGAATTCATTTAGGCGTTCGTTTCAATTTAAATTTCATTGTTAAAATCCAAATGTGACACTGGAAAACAGAAACAAGAGAGCTCTGTCAAAACAAAGCAGCAGGCATCAGCACAAAAGTTCAAGCGTTCCTCTTGAAATTCAGTTGTTTTAAACCCAGTATGAATGATGTCTTTATAAATCCACTCAGAAACTCTCTGCTATGGGCTTTGTTTGTGTGTGTGTGTGTGTGTGTGTGTGTGTGTGTGTGTGTGTGTGCGTGTGTGTGCGTGCGTGCGTGTGTGTGTGTGGCTCACTCACACATCTTGCTGATTTTAGGATTCTTCAATAACAGTATAAAGAATAATTAATCAGAAGGTTATTTATTTATTTATTTTGAGGTATGTATTCGTTCATGCACATATTGTATTTATTTATTTATTTAATTTATTTAAATTTTTTACATTTTTTAATTTATTTTCAGGTATGTATGTATTCGTACAAGCACATATTGTATTTATTTATTTATTTATTTATTGTGAGGTATGTGTGTATTCGTACATGCACATATTATATTTATTTATTTATTTTTCTTTCTTTCTTTCTTTCTTTCTTTCTTTCTTTCTTTGATTTATTATTATCTTTTACATTTTTTTATTTATTTTCAGGTATGTATGTATTCGTACATGCACATATTGTATTTATTTATTTATTTATTTTGAGGTATGTATGTATTCGTACATGCACATATTGTATTTATTTATTTATTTATTTATTTAATTTATTATTATCTTTTAAATTTTTAAAATTATTTTCAGGTATGTATGTATTCGTACATGTACATATTGTATTTATTTATTTATTTATTTATTTTGAGGTATGTATTCGTTCATTCACATATTGTATTTGTTGATTTATTTATTTATTTGTTTAATTTATTATTATTTTTAAAATTTTAAAATTTATTTTCAGGTATGTATGAATTCGTACATGCACATATTGTATTTATTTATTTATTTTGAGGTATGTATGTATCCGTACATGCACTTATTGAATTTATTTATTTATTTTGAGGTATGTATGTATGTATTCGTACATGCACATATTGTATTTATTTATTTATTTATTTATTTTGAGGTATGTATGTATTCGTACATGCACATATTGTATTTAGTTATTTATTTATTTATTTATTTATTTATTTATTTATTTGCTTATTTAATTCATTATTATCTTTAACTTTTTTTTATTTATTTTCAGGTATGTATGTATTCGTACATGCACATATAGATTTATTTAATTAGTTATTTTGAGGTATGTGTGTATTTGTACATGCACATATTTTATTTATTTATTTATTTTTCTTTTTTTTCTTTCTTTCTTTCTTTCTTTCTTTCTTTCTTCTTTTTCTTTCTTTCTTTCTTTCTTTCTTTATTAATTTGATTTATTATTATCTTTTACATTTTCAGGTCTGTATGTAATCGTACATGCACATATTGTATTTATTTATTTATTTATTTTGAGGTATGTATGTATTCGTACATGCACATATTGTATTTATTTATTTATTTATTTATTTATTTATTTATTTATTTATTTATTTATTTATTTTATTTATTATTATCTTTAAAAATTTTTTAATTATTTTCAGGTATGTATGTATTCGTACATGTACATATTGTATTTATTTATTTATTAATTTATTTATTTTGAGGTATGTATTCGTTCATTCATTGTTTGCTTTATTTATTTATTCATTTAGCTTTGTTTTTATTTATGCATTTATTCATTTGTTTGTTTGCTTTTTTTTATTCATTTTTTTCTGTATTTATGTATGCATTTATTTATTGATTTATTTATTTAGTTTTATTTATTTATTTATCTGTGTGTATGTATGTATTTATTTATTTATTTGTTTGTGTGTTTGTTTGGTTTTGTATGTTTTTAATTAATTAATTTATTTATTTATTTAGAGGTATGTATGTATGTATTTGTGCATGCACATACTGTGTGTTTATTTATTTATTTATTTATTTATTTATTTACCTGTGTATTTATGTATGCATTCATTTATGTTTGTTTGCATTTTAATTAATTAATTAATTAATTCATTCATTCATTCATTCATTCATTCATTCATTCATTCATTCATTCATTCATTTATGGATCTGTGTATTGATGTATGCATTTATTAATTTGTTTATTTGTTTGTTTGCTTTTGTATTTATTTATTTATTTATTTATTTATTTATCTGTGTATTTATGTAGGCATTAATTAATTAATTAATTAATTTATTTATTTATTTAATTGTGTGTTTGTTTGTGTTTGTATGTTTTTATTTATTTGTTCATTTATTTACCTTTTGTATTTATGTTTGCATTTATTTATTTATTTATTTATTTATTATTTATTTATAAATGCATGATGTACATTGCATTTTATTAATTGTTTGTATGCTCCTAATCTTAGTCTTAATCATGATCTTAAGGTTTTTCTCATTAATGTAACAGTTCTCCTCTTGCAGTATCAACATTGTCTTTATTTACAACGCATCATTCATCTTTGCAGCATCAGTTGATCTCTTTATCATTTTGTTTCACTGACACAAATATTAACACTACCGTCTCATAAGGACAATAGCGGAGATCTCTGCCTGCCAGACAGCGGCCTACATGTGGAGCTGCTTTATAAAGACACAATAATCATGGGATTTGATTGCCTGTCCCTCAACCTCAATAATTGATGACTCCAATATTTACCCCATTACCTGTGTGTTGTAAACATTCATTACGGTAGTGTGTTTGAGAGAGGTGTGTGGCAGCGAGCACAAGGGAGCCTGGCCTGAGGGGAACTCCTGTCAGTTTGACTAATGACAGAAATGAAAAAATATCTCCTAATTACTTTAGAAAAAGGTACAGTACTGCGCTCCTTATCTGTGCAATATGCATTTTAAAACTTTGTGCAGGTTTATTACATTTAGCTCTTTCCATTGTGGCACTGACATTAGAGACGGAGCAAGTTCTCAAATTTCAAATCAAATTTGAACTCTTTCCATGAAAGGCTAATCCCATTTACGAGATTATTGTATTTCTATTGACATTAGCATTTTTTTTTTTTTTTTGTAATATGTAAATAGCAGTCACAATATTAGAGCAGAAACTGCATCTTAGAAGATTTTGTATATTCATCAATTTTAGTAGGCTTATAGGTATACTGTAGATATGCTGCTTTTTTTCATTGTAAGATGCTTTTTATTAAAACCAACAAACACTCACCGGCCACTTTATTAGGTACACCTATCCAACTGCTTGTTAATGCAAATTTCTAAAGTCAATCACATGGCAGCAAACCAAGCATCAGAATGGGGAAGAAAGGTGATTTAATGACTTTGAACAGGGCATGGTTTTTGGTACCAGACGGGCTGGTCTGAGTATTTCAGAAACTGCTGATCTACTGGGATTTTCATGCACAACCATCCTAGTGTTTACAGAGAATGGTCTGAAAAGAGAAAATATCCAGTGAGTGGCATTTCTGTCTTTGATGCTAGAGGTCAGAGGAGAATGGCCAGACTGGTTTGAGCTGATAGAAAGGTAGAAGTAACTCAAATAGCCACTCTTTACAACCGAGCTGTGCAGAAGAGCTTCTCTGAATGCACAACATGTTGAACCTTGAGGCAGATGGGCTACAGCAGCAGAAGACCACACCGGGTGCCACTCCTGTTAGCTAAGAAAAGGAAACTGAGGCTACAATTCGCACAGGCTCACCAAAATTGGACAATAGAAGATTGGAAAAACGTTCCCTGGTCTGATGAGTCTCGATTTCTACTGCAACATTCGGATGGTAGAGTCAGAATTTAGCGTCAACAACATGAAAGCATGGATCCATCCTGCCTTGTATCAACGGTTCAGGCTGGTGGTGGTGGTGTAATGGTTTGGGGGATATTTTCTTGGCACAGTTTGGGCCCATTAATACCAATTGAGCATTGTGTCAACGCCACAGCCTACCTGAGTATTGTTGCTGATCATGTCCATCCCATTATGACCACAGTACACCCATCTTCTGATGGCTACTTCCAGCAAGATAACCCACCATGTCATAAAACGTGAATCATGTCAGACTAGTTCTTGAACATGACAATGAGTTCACTGTACTCAACTGGCCTCAACAGTCACCAGATCTCAATCCAATAGAGCACCTTTGGGTTGTGGTGGAATGGGAGATTCAAGGATGTGCAGCCGACAAATCTGCTGCAACTGCGTGATGCTATCGTGTCGATATGGACCAAAATCTCAGAGGAATATTTCCAATAATCTTGTTAAATCTATGCCACGAAGGATTAAGGCAGTTATGAAGACAAAAGGGGTATATATATATATATATATATATATATATATATATATATATATATTGTGGTTAATGGCTGTTTCAAAGTGTTTTTGAATGTAGTCCTTACATTTTAAAAAGTTTGCCTCTTTAAAAAAAAAATTACGAATCCAAGAACTTCACTAACAAAATGCAAAATGCCTCACGTCTCTTGCAAAATATAACACTGCATTTAAAATACATTTTCAAGCACCTTTGCCATAATATTAGCCATAATATTATTGGATATATCATAAACACATTCAAAACCTAAAGCTCTTCTGTCATCTGATCTTATGTACATTTCAAGATTTAACATAATTGGGAGAAAGATTTTGTTGTTGCAATAAATGAAACAAAACCATTTTAAGCATTTGTTGTGAATACAATATGAAAGAAATACATCAAAAACATGGTGTGTGTGTGTGGGAGAAATTATTGGGTGTATCTAAGCTCTGTCCCTCTTTCAGTGAACATGTGACCTTGCTCACCATGAAACCTGTGCCTTTTCACTCTGTTAAAGTTCCAATAACAGTGTGAGTGTGTGTCACACACAGCAACATAATGGATACTTTTTCATACAATATACACTGTAGTCAGAATATGTCAGCTGAACAGTATGAAAACCCATCAGAGTGTGACAAATCATGCAGTGCACTGCAGTAAATGGATGCTAGGGCACTCAAATATATGCATTACACAGTACATCAAATGTTATGCTATTAAATTTAATAACTATTAAATGTATAATAGAACATGTGTATAAACTCTGCCTACCCGGAAACGGGCCCATGACGTCATTTACTTCTGTATTCTTTAAATATTAAAGGTTCGTACTGGCCCAATACCCCCATGAGTGGTTCCATTCTCTCATAAGTAGGAATAGAGTCATTCATTCATTTTCTTTTCGGTTTAGTCCCTTTATTAATCCAGGGTCACCACAGCGCAATGAACCGCCAACTTATCCAGCATATGTTTTACGCAACGGATGCCCTTCCAGCCGCAACCCATCTCTGGGAAACATCCATACACACTCACTCACACTCATACACTACGGACAATTTAGCCTTCCCAATTCACCTGTACTGCATGTCTTTGGACTGTGGGGGAAACCGGAGCACCCGGAGGACACCCACGCGAACGCAGGGAGAGCATGCAAGCTCCACACAGAAGCACCAACTAACCCAGCCGAGGCTCGAACCAGTGACCTTCTTGCTCTGAGGCGACAGCACTACCTATTGCACCACTGAGTTGCCTGTAATAGAGTAACTCCGGTTGCAAGGCGGGATGGGATTTTGAGCTCAGGTAGAATTCGAGAACTCACTTGTTGTAGAATCTAATGAACAGATAGTGATTGCTCTTAAGAGATAACTACTTAATAAGTGCATGTCTATGGTGCTGATTTGGATTAGTCAATTAACCTAAGTTGCATGTTTTTTGGACAGTGGGAGGAAACCGGGAGAGCATGGGGACAAACTCCACACAGGAACGTTGGCTGGTTTGGTAATGACCTGAACCAAAGACAACTTGCTGTGAGGCAACAGTGCTAACCACTGGGCCACCGTGCCACCCATCAAGGAAAAGAGGCAGAGTAGGGGTGGAAGGGGGGATTCTTTAAAATGAAGATGACTGTGGTGTAAAACCTAGGGCATTTATAGTGGCTTAGGAGTCATCTGATTGGTGAATGATAAATTGGATAATGCGGGGCCAGTCACAACCAATCATAAGCATGTGATCCTCTCAAAATTAGTTTATAAATAAACTTCACTTAATGTCATTACTTCACCACTCTATCCATATTTTGCCTGGAGTTTCATGTAATTTCGGGTGTTTCTTTTTTAATTTATCGACTTTAACTGCAGTTTGGCACTTTCACTTTCATTCAGGAACATTTCATGCATGCCCTCCATGACAAACTGAGATATTAGATGTATGAAGTAAGGACTGGAGTAAGAGGGTTGTTTTAATGAAATTTGAAACCGCACCTAGAAGTAAAGATGGAATTTACTGTGGTAGGAGAAGCTGCATGAATCTTTTCCTTGTTTAATAAACTTTCACCTCAGAAGACAATGCCGACACGCTTTGACTGCGTGGTGGTACTTGAAGTTGTGAGACGCGGAGCACAGAGGCTCTTAACAATTCTGGAGGTAAGTGATCATTTAATAACACTAATACTGAAATGGTTAGGGTGCTTTAGAGTGACCAAAACAACATTTCAGGTGTCTTACAAAGTGGTCAGCCTGCAGGTTTGTCCATTCTCATACATTTTTATCATCACATGATCTCTTATAACAAAGTCACATGACTTTTTTATGCTGGAATTTGTTCGGTAAAAGCGTTTCCACCATATGCGCACCTTATCTTATTAAATAAAAGGTTTATCCTACTCAGTTTAGCGCATTTTCTAAATTTATGCGCATCTTAGAGTTTCCATCGATTTTTTGTGTGCATATTCAAAATGCGTATAAAAATAGGTGGTTGGAAGCATAGTTAGTGACAATATTATCAAAGAGCACTTTTATTTTTCTGTGCTTCATCCTCTTCTTTCTTTTGTTACCTCTGTTTATTCAAAGTCTTACTCCATCTGTTTCTCCCTCTGGCTCCCCTTCCTGTCAGCATTGTTTGCATCCATTGTTCAAAACCTATAACTAGACCTTTGGCCTATTTATATGCCCATTCTAAAGCCTTGATTGGTTGGTGTAAAGCCAGTATGTGTTTGCACAACTGAGGAATTGGTGTGAGGCACTGATTAATTAAGGCCCATTTATATTTCTGTGCCTAGTCCACGTAGTAGGTCTGCCTATCCTTCACATAGTTAGGTATCCTTTGAGTTCCACAGAGGAACTCAGGATAGAAATGTGTGTTTTGTGTTAATTTTATGATAAAACTGTTGGGTGTGGGAGTTTGCATATTCTCCCCATGTTCATGTGGGTTTCCTTTATTCAAACATGTGCTATAGGTAAATTGAATAAACTAAATTGGCCGTCATGTACAAGTGTGTGTGTAAAACACATGCTGGAATATTTAGCAGTTCATTCCGTTGTGGCAACCCCTGATAAATAAGGGACTAAGCCGAAGAAAAATTAATCAATATTTCCAAAACTAATGTGTTTAAATATAGTTACAGTAGCATGACACGCGTTTCTGAAGTAAAAAGAAATTGCAACTGTCTTTTTAACTGTTACCTTGAAAAATAGCTGTGTTTTTTAATCTGTAATTGAAAGAGGCTTTCACAGAGGAGCAAATCCAAATGCAGATTTAATCAACATTATTCAGGCAGGCAATGGTCAACACAGGAGCAATCAGGTTCATACAGATAATCCAGAAGTCATCGTCGATGAACAGGTAAATGGTCAAAACCAGAGAAAGGTAAGATAAACTATGAACAAGGCAAAGATAACATAAGAATCAAAGAACATGGCTAAACAAGGAAATAAAATGCTACATAAAGTTACAAGTTCGTTTTAACTAACACAACAAACCAACAACCCTCAGCACACATGTGTGTAAGCAAATGTGGTGTATAAATAATCTGTGTAATGAGTCCTTGAGCAGTTTCAGCTGTGAGTGTTTGCAATCAGACGATATCAGTCTTAGCATAGCCACCATAAATGTCTTACAAATGTTGGTAAATACTATGGTTTATGAAATGTCTCATGCATTTTTGGAGTAGACTCAAAACACCGGCAAAGAAAATCAACAACGTGGAGCAAACTCTACCACTAACTAGCATTTTGAAAGGTTAATGCAGAGCAACACTGACAGAATGCAGAAGTATAAATGCTCACAACAGATACATTCAAAGGATGTGTGGTGTGTACAGCAATCATCCAGCACAGAAACATAAAATCTGGAATTTTGTTTATTTGTGTAAGAAAATGAAAATCAAGATAGATCGTGTTTGACTTGTGTATGATTCATTGAGAATTTGCATGTTCTGTTTTGTGAAATGTTTTTTTTTTCTTATGAAATTGATAACTGTGCCACAGACTGAGAATTAGTGTAAGGTTTTACAGATTTGGTGTGTGGTTCTGGAGTTTGAGTGTTCAGGTTTCTGTGTGTGTGTGTGTGTGTGTTTTAGCAGTTGTAAAAAATTGTAACAAAGAGTTTGGGCTCTATTTTAACGGTCTATGCGCATTGGCGCAAACGCATTAAGGTCATGTCCAAATCCATTTTTGCCATTTTAAGGATGGAAAAATACGCTCTGCGCCCTGGCGCATGGTCTAACAGGGTTGTTTATTCTCTTGAGTTATGGATGTGTTTTGAGCAAAATATGCATTAAAGAGAATGGGAGATGAGTCTCTGATTAGTTTAAGAGTCAGTTGCGTTGCGCCATAGCACATTTGTTATTTATACTGCAGACTTTGTAAGTGGAAAAACTGAATGCTTTACTAGCGAGAAAACAGTTAAACAGACCATCTGCAGTGTGAGGATAAAGATCGTGCCTCCTCCATTCAGCATCTTTACTTTCTCTTTACTTTAACTTTAAGGGGATCGCACACCGGATGCACTGCTCAGCGATGCGCTGTGGCATGCCATGCAGCACCATGCATTTTATAATTCTAAACATAGATTTCTATCAGTGTATACACATCGGTGCCACAAGTCGGCGGCTGTCCACAGAGCCCAGCTGCGACTCAGGACACTGTTCATATTTCTGCCTCACCACAGATCACCATCTGAATAGTTTTATTTTAAATAACATGCGAATATGCGCTTCTGGTGTGCGATACTTCTAACTGTCATGTGCGCGCTGTGTCGCGGCGCTGAGCGGCGCATCTGGTGTGCAACCCGCTTTACTCTTTACTTTACTCCTTTACTTTCGTGGATAAGGAAACAGTGGAAACTCACTCCACTAAAGACATCCATTAGCCTGCATATTTAATTTAGTTTGTTAAGATTTGTCAATTTTTCAAATCTATTTCTAAATTCAGTTCTAATTTCCAGCAAACTAATAAATTAACAATAATATCTTTTAATTGGTCAACGGCGCAGTCAATTTCAGTTTCTCAAAATAGCAACGCACCGATAATGCACCTTAACACACCTCTATTTTAGACCAGCACACCCATGAGTCCAGAAAGTGACACAAACAGATTTGCTATTTAAAAAATGTGGCGCAAAATGTGAAAATTACAGTTGCGCTGGTCTGAAAATAGCAACAAATTGTGCCAAACACGTCTTGCATTTTATTGCTCCAGGTGTGTGATAGGCCCCTTTATTTTTGCAACATGTTGTAAAAAATCTTACTCAGCAATTGTGTAACAAAAAATAAAAAATGCAATTTCGAAGAACTGTTTTTTGGGTTAATTTTGACTGGGGTTAATGAAATATGCTTTGTGAAAAGAATTCTTGATAATTTATGAAAAGAATTGCAACATATATTTAACTGTTACTGTTTTTGTTTTTTTTATCTTAATACCAGTTAATTTAGATGTTTTGATTTGAAGTTATAAATTTAAGTGTGTGAATTAGTCTTAGCAAAGCCACCATAAATGTCATACAAATGTTGGTATTAACTACAGTTTGGGAAATGTCTCACTCATTTGGTTTCAGAACACAAGAGATTAAAGCTGATTCTAAATTTTACAACTTCTATTTAGTAAAGGCCTGGAGTACTTCAAAGTATTGCTACTCTCCTACAGCACAAGAAAAGTTGATGCATCTTTTCTGTTGCTGAGCTTTAGAGTGATTCCATGTGATTAGTGCAATCAAACCCCCCAATGTCTTTTGCGCATTGAGTTTGCGGCAAGAAATATTATGGGATATTTGTGTTTTATAGAAGGAGACCGTTTATCACGGCCATTTTTCATGCTGTCAAGTTAATTACCAGAGAACGGAATACGATTACACACACACACACACACACACACACACACACACACACATACACAAACACACACACACACACACACTCCTTTGTGCACAGAGGAATACTAGCACACCCTCTCAAACACACTCACACAAATACACCTAATCCCACCCCCATGGACAGCCAAACTAAATTGTTAGCCTGGAGCAGCAAACTTGCCTCTGTCACTTTTAGACGCAGCTGAATATCTGTCCATCCTGCTTGGAATAACAATCACTATTACAAGGTCAGAGCAGTTTTAATGTATTTATTTCATTTCTCAGGGGTTCTTTGAGAGGCGGAAATGAATCACAGATCTATTCAGGGGTGGATGCTGGTTATCCGTTCTAAGGTTACATCACATCTATGTTTGCTAAAGGATTAGAGCTGCTGTATAGGTTTCCAGAGCTTCATCATACAGTAGTTAATGACTGCAGAAAACATTTAACCCTTTAATGACATTAACAGCTGATAAGGATTAGAGAATCAGTTTGAGTAAAAGCTGCAGTGTGTTCAGCTACATTTTGATGTATATAATAATTAACAAAAAAAGGCTTTGTGTTCATCTATGTAAAAATCATTAGTATTTTGGTAGTGTCTTGCCAGTGTGCTGCCATACAGTTGCTTTTTTTTTTAAACACATGCCATGTGGTTGCTATGGAGGTTTTGAGCATTTTCTTATTGGCCTTAAAAAAAAAAAAAAAAAAAAGAAAAGATGCCTGCCAATACCTAATGACATTGCTTTCTCTGTGTAAGGCCCAATGTTAACAATTCCTTATCAATGCTTAAATCTGATGCTTGGAAAACTAAGAGCACACCTCACCAAGCTGCACAAGATGCATGATATATGTTATGTTTTGTTCTTATAAGCAGTGTTGGGGAAAGTTACTTTTGAAAGTAATGCATTACAATATTGATTTACTAATTACAATATTGGCGACGCAGTGGCGCAGTAGTTAGGGCTGTCACCTCACAGCAAGAAGGTGGCTGGTAAGACGCGTGCTGGATAAGTTGGCGATTCATTCCGCTATGGCGATCGGATTAATAAAGGGACTAAGCTGAAAAGAAAATGAATGATTAATATTTACAATATTGGTGGCGCAGTGGGTAGCATGATCACCTCACAGCAAGAAGGTCGCTGGTTAATGCCTCGTCTGGGTCAGTTGGCATTTCTGTGTGGAGTTTGCATTTCTTTCCGAGTTGGCGTGGGTTTCCTCCGGATGCTCTGGTTTACCCCACAAGTCCAAAGACATGTGGTATAGGTGAATTGGGTAAGCTAAATTGTTTCAGAATTTTTTTTTTCTATTTTTAATAGAGGAGTTCTGCAATTAACAACACACTGTATTACCTACACCTTCATTCATTCATTTATTCATTCATTCTTTTTATTTTCGGCTTAGTCCCTTTAATCAGGGGTCACCACAGCAGAATCAACCGTCAACTTATCCAGCATATGTTTCATGCAGCAGATGCCCTTCCAGTAGCAACCCAACACTGGGAAACACCTATACACTCTTGCATTCACACACAAACATTACAGTCGATTTAATTTATTCAATTCAACTGTGCCGCATGTCTTTGGACTGTGGGGGGAAACCGAAGCACCCTGAGGAAACCCATACGAACACTGGGAGAGCATGCAAACTCGAACTAGCTCGAACCAATGACCTTCTTGCTGTAAGGCAATCGTGCTACCCACCGTGACGCCACACCTACACCTTCAGTCACATGAAAAAGGATAATGTTATCTGAGAACTTTCTGACCGCAGAGCTATACATGCTGTATATACTGATTATAGAAAGTTTAAAGCAATCTGTTTGCTACTTTTGTACTATTTTCTTAAGTAAAATCACCATCCATTATTGAGACAATCCCCTTTTCCTTTCCTCCGATGTGTTCAAAATAATGAACACATTCTCTCATTGACTGCATGATTCATTGTTAGTGCTTTAATTTTAATTCAGCAATTTACTTTTTTAAAAGCTAATCAATTAAACTAAAGGTTTCACTTTATTTTGATGGTCCATTTGAGTATTAGTAGACTGTCCGCTTAATGTCTGATGATACTGCTGCTAAACAGACATTTAACTGATTGTAAGAATCTTAGCAAGTACATGTCAACTTACATTAACTCTAACCTCAACCTAACAGTATACTTATAATCTAATGAGAATTAGTTGGCATGTAAATGCAATGTAACTTAAATTCATGAAACGGACCATCAAAATAAAGTGTGACCATTACTTTTATAGTAAGTAATGCGTTACGTTACTTTTGAGTTACGTTTGTGTTACTTTTTATCACCTAGCTGAGGCTTGATCTCTTTCAGAGCTTTTTTCCTATTTTTTTAATAGAGGAGTTCTGCAATTAACAACACACTGTATAGCCTACACCTTTATTTACCTTTAAAAAACACATAATAACAGAATTATTTATATATTTAATAATAATAATAATAATAATAATAATAATATAATATATATATATATATATATATATATATATATATATATATATATAATTATTACACATAATTTTTTAGAATAATATTATTTGAGAACTTCCTGATCCCACATGCCATGTATACAGATTATTGAAAGTTTAAAGCAATGTGTTTGCTACTTTTGTACTATTTATCTTAAGTAAAAACAACGTCCATTATTGAGACAATCCCCTTTACCTTTTCTCCGATGTGTTCAAAATAATGTACACATTCTTTCATTGACTGCATGATTCATTGTGACTACTTTTAATCTAGCAATTTTTTTTATTAAAAGCTAATTAATTAAACTTAAAAAGTAACTCAAATATTACTTATTTTTTTAAAGTTATGCGTTACTTTTCTTGTTACTTAGAAAAGTAATATTATTACGTAACTCGCATTACTTGTAATGTGTTATCTAGTCTAAATTATCATATGCATTTGTTTATGTGGCAAACCATGTCTTTTTCACCAAAGAAGGTACAAACTGACTTCAAAGGCAGATACTGATTAGATCAGGGCCTGGTGTGTGGACTTTGGGGGTTTTACGATGTGGTCACATGTTGATCGGTGAGTTTGAATGTCTATGTATTTGGGCTTTGGTCACATGGTCAAGAAAGAGACAAAAAAGATGGTAAACTTTGCTCTGGCTCTTTTCCTTCTCTGCGCTTTCCTGCTCTGCTCCTCTCCTGTTCTGGAGTCTATTTTCTCTGACTCTAGTGTTATCAGGTAGATAACACTTTGATAACTGTCTTTGAGGCCTACTTGCTCTCTTTGTCTCTCCTTGTCCCTGTCTCTCCTTCTACCTCTGATAACTTTAATGTACCTTTAAGCTGGGTACAATTATTATCAAATGTTTTTATCACTTTATATTTATAATTTTATTATTTATTATATACAGTTATTTGTAACTAATTCAGTTGTAACTATAGCAAGTTATTGTCATTAAATCATTTCATTATCAAGTATTTGTGAATTACTTTTGATTAAACATCTTAACATCTTTAACACTTAATTGCTCCATATTGCAATACAATACAATCACATAATATCAACGCTCTCCCACATTTTTAGCTATTAATACTGCCCTTATTTCCGTTTTTGGTATAAAATTGCAGAAGGATGGTTTGACTAGAAATGTTGAGTTTTTTTACCAACATACTGATAATTTTCAGTCATTCTGCAAAACTACAATTCAAACTCATTCTTACATCCCCAACACTGCATATAAGACTGTAACAATGATGCTTAACTATGCAAACACAACTTCTTTTTTTCACTTTGTGTCACAGCGTGTCAAAAGGAGAATATTGGCAGCTCAAAGTGTCAACGTAGAGATTATAGACAAAAAAATCGTCATATATCTAATCTGTTAAATGAAAAGCTATCAGTCATCATGCCTTAAATGAGCCGAACTAGCTCTACATTCTCATCATTCAACATTCTCTTCATTTTAATCATTCACAAGAGGGAAAGAAACAAGATGCGTGTGTTTTACCACATAAAAATGAGAGGGAACATGGAGTGTTTTTGATCACATGAAGTTACAGATAGAGACAGAGCTTTATATAATAATGGCTCAGAGCATGAGAGACTCTTAGTGTTCTTACTGGTGAGCAGGGATTTTTCTATGTGTGTGTGTGTGTGTGTGTGTTTGTCAAGACTCAGATATAAGGTGGGATATGACTTAACTAACGCTGTCTGTTCATTCAGAGAGGCTCAGCTGATTTTGGCAGCTTTGCAGTTGTTTCTTGGTTGCTTCTGTCAAGGATGGAAATGAAAAGACAACTCTTGCCATTCCTAATTAAAAAATCTAGTTGCACCTGCTCTGAAGCATACCTATTGGAGTTCTACATTTTGGCATGCTCTTAAGTACTAACAAGTGTAAACGTGTTTTGAAAATTATAGAATTTGGAATAATACTCCAATGATCAGATGTCATTCATTCATTCATTCATTCATTTTCTTTCGGCTTAGTCTTTTTATTTATCAAGGGTTGCCACAGCGGAATGAACCACCAAATTATTCATCATTGGGCTGGGCGATATTGCAAAAAAAATTATCACGATATCATGTTTCATATCATTCGATATCGATAATTACTAAATATTTGTTTGGTCACACTTTACAATAAGGTTCATTAGTTAATGCATTTACTAACATGAACTAATCATGAAAGACACTTGTACAACATTTATCAATCATATTTGAACATTTACTAATGCATTATTAACATCCAAGTCCATGCTTGTTAACATTGGTTAATGCACCGTGAGTTAACATGAACTAACAATGAACAACTGTATTTTCATTAACTAACGTTAACTCACATGAACAAATTCTGTAGTGAATGTATTGTTCATTGTTTGTTCATGTTAGTAAATGCATTAATTAACATTAATTAATAAACCTTATTGTAAAGTGTGACCATGTTTTTTAATAATACATTTAGGAATATTACGATTTTTTATTTATTTAACCACCTTATTTTAATTTACCAACATTACTAAAGCAAATAGTTTTAATAGTCAAAAACCAAAAAAAAAAAGAAATTAACCGAATATCTAATTTCTTTATAATAAAATAAACATAAGTGTTAAAGAGACTCCTAAACTTGATATATAAAATGTTACAAAGGATGTGCAATGGTCAACGTAAGATGTCAATAATAATGATACAGTAAACCTTAAACCCTGTAAACAAAACTAATTATGATAATCAGATCTGAGCTTTCAGGAAAAGGAACCCAAGCATCATTATTCAAATACATACTGCAACATTACAAATTGTGAAGTTGAGTGACTACATTAGCCCTATGCTAAAACATCTTTCAGAGGTGGTGCTAGTGGCTTGGATGCACAAGAAAAGAAACCAAAAAGCCACTCTGGTGACATCCTTTTTTTTATCATAGATAGGGTTAGGGTAATTATATTGTATAATGATGGCTGACTATCCAAAAAAAATTGCTTAAAGGGGCTAATAATTTTGACCTTAAAATTAAAACTGCTTTTATACTAGTCGAAATAAAACAAATAAGACTTTCTCCAGAAGAAAAAAATATTATCAGACATACTGTGAAAATTTGCTTGCTCTGTTAAACATAATTTGGGAAATATTTAAAAAAGAAAAACATAATTTCAAGGGGGCTAATAATTCTGACTTCAACTGTGTGTGTGTGTGTGTGTGTGTGTTTGTGTGTGTGTGTGTGTGTGTGTGTATATATATATATATGTATATATATATATATATATATATATATATATATATATATATATATATATATATATATATAGAGAGAGAGAGAGAGAGAGAGAGAGAGAGAGAGAGAGAGAGAGAGAGAGAGAGAGAGAGAGAGAGAGATATGCAAGTGACAAGCGTGAGCACGTGCTTTGTGTTGGTTTGAGGTTATTAGTCTGCTGTTATTACAAAAATATGTATATTGCAAAATGTGAAGCAGATTGGGTAGTTCTAGCGCTTGGGGCATTAGGAAAAGTTCAAATGTGTACCTGGAAAATGCGCACACATTATGTGTGCCTCGCTTGCCCACTATGTGCACGTCGCTCCCATGTGTGTTCATCAGCCACGTTTTAATAAAACTATTACATATACTACATACATATACAACTACATACATATACAACTTTTTTATCGATATTGACAATGGTGTTCGGTCAATAAATACCGATATCGATTTTATTAGTTTTACGCAGTGGATGCCCTTCCAGCTGCAACCTTGTACTGGGAAAAACCCATACACTCTGGTATTCACACTCACACACTACAGAGATAACCCACGCCAACTTGGGGAGAACATGCAAACTCCAAACAGCCAACTGACCCAGTAGGGACCACTGAGCCACCGTCCCACCCGTGATCAGATGTCAAATCATATAATAATGATAATAATAATGATTATGACCTCATCAAGATGGCGCCACAGATGGCCGCTTCGGTGTGGGGCTCTCCAGTGTTTGCACTGTTTTTGTTAGTCTGTCCTGTTTTATGTTTATCAAACACGATCAGTTACACCAGGGACGAGCTGCTGGACATTCGGCAGTGCACACCAACTAATAAAGAACTGGATTTTGATTTTTGTGGCGTTTTGCGGAACATTGTGGTCGGCGGAGCAGCCGCATTGTGGAAACGCTACAAGACGCACAAGCGTGGGAAGCGAGCCGGCGCGCTCGTCAGGCTAAGACAGCGCGGCTTCAGAACGACACTGCCCAGCATCCACCTGGCGAATCTCTGCTCTCTTCCTAACAAAATGGATGAACTACTTCTGCTCACATGCAAAAACAAGAACTTTAACAACTCTGCTGTCCTGTGTTTCACGGAAACCTGGCTAAACGAAGCCATTCCAGACAGCGCATTAAACCTACCGGACTTTCAGCTGTACAGAGCAGATCGCGATACGGAGTCAACGGGCAAAACGCGCGGTGGTGGGACATGCTTTTACATCAACAGAAGGTGGTGTACGGATGTAACTGTGTTAAAGAAGATGTGCTGTCCTGATGTGGAAGTGCTTTTCATTAACTGTAAGCCGTTTTATTCACCAAGAGAGTTTTCCTCGTTCATTCTAGTCTGTGCTTACATTCCACCGCAAGCACACGTGAGTACTGCGCTGCAACAGCTGGCTGATCTGATCACAGAGACCGAACAACAACACCCGGACTCTGTTTTTATCATACTTGGGGACTTTAATCAGGCAAAACTCACACATGAGCTGCCTAAATTCAAACAGCACATTACATGCCCCACCAGAGGCAACAACATTTTGGACCTTTGCTACACCACAATAAAGGATGCAAATTGCTCCGTCGCCAGAGCAGCTCTAGGACTCTCCGATCACTGCCTGGTTCATCTTATACCAACTTACAAGCAAAAACTTAAAACTACTAAGCCAGTATTAAGGACTGTCAAGAGATGGACCAACGACACAGAGCAAGCCTGTTTTGAATGCACTGACTGGAATGTTTTTGAAGCTGCAGCCACAGATCTGGACGAGCTCACAGAGACTGTAACATCATACATCAGTTTCTGTGAGGAGTTATGCATCCCTACCAGGACCTACTTGTCATTTAACAATGATAAACCATGGTTCACACCAAAACTCAGACAGCTTCATCAGGCCAAAGAGGATGCTTACAGGAGTGGTGACAGGATCCTGTACAATCACGCCAGGAACACATTGACAAAGGAGATTGGTGTGGCTAAGAAAAGCTATGCCAAAAAGCTGCAAAACCAGTTTTCAGCTAACGACCCTACATCAGTGTGGAGAGGCTTAAAAGGTTTCACTAATTACAAGACACCGTCCCCCAGTACCGACAGCAATAAACATAATGCAAACGAGCTGAATATGTTCTACTGTAGGTTTGACACCTATGACCAGACACTAACACCCGCCCGGACCATCTCCCTACACAGCCATCAACACCACATCAACACAGCCCGGACCATCGCCCTACACAGCCATCAACACCTCCAGCCATCTTCCTCTCCCCCCCTGCTCTTCAGATCAGTGAGGATAATGTGCGTCAGATCTTCAGTAAACAGAAGAGAAGGAAAGCACCAGGGCCAGATGGTGTCTCACTAGCCTGTCTGAGAACCTGCGCTGACCAGCTGGCTCCCATTTTCTCACATATCTTCAATAGATCACTGGAACAGCGCAAAGTTCCATCCTGCTTTAAGCGGTCTACTATCATCCCAATCCCGAAGAAGCCAAAGATCACAGGACTCAATGACTACAGACCTGTGGCCTTAACATCTGTGGCCATGAAGTCATTCGAAAGACTGGTGCTAGCATATCTGAAGGACATCACTGGACCCCCTGCAGCTCGCCTATAGAGCAAACCGGTCTGTGGATGATGCAGTCAACATGGGACTGCATTATACTCTACAACATCTGGACAAACCAGGGAACTACGCAAGGATTCTGTTTGTGGACTTCAGTTCTGCCTTTAACACCATCGTCCCATCACTGCTTGAGTACAAACTGGCCCAGCTCTCTGTTCCTAGCTCTGTCTGTCAATGGATCACCAGCTTTCTGACAGATAGACAACAGCTAGTCAGAATGGGCAAAATCACATCCGACAGCCGCACCATCAGCACTGGTGCCCCCCAGGGATGTGTTCTTTCTCCACTGCTCTTCTCCCTGTACACCAACGACTGCACTGCAAAAGACCCCTCCATCAAACTCATTAAGTTTGCAGACGACACTACTGTTATCGGCCTCATCCAGAACGGTGACGAGTCTGCATACAGACAGGAGGTGGAGCGGCTGGCGTTATGGTGCAGATACAACAACCTGGAGCTGAACACGCTCAAAACAGTGGAGATGATAGTGGACTTCAGGAGAAACTCCCCTGCACTCCCCCCACTCACCATCATAAACAGCACTGTGGCTGCAGTATAGTCATTCAGGTTCCTGGGCACCACCATCTCTCAGGATCTGAAGTGGGACACTCATATAGACTCTATTGTGAAGAAAGCCCAGCAGAGACTGTACTTCCTTCGTCAGCTGAGGAAGTTCAACCTGCCACAGGAGCTACTCGTACAGTTCTACTCAGCTGTCATCCAATCCATCCTCTGCACTTCAATCACCGTCTGGTTTGGCTCAGCTGCCAAAACCGACCTCCGTAGACTACAGCGAATAGTCCGGACTGCTGAACGAATCACTGGCACAACCCTTCCTACACTTCAAGAACTGTACTCTTCCAGAGTGAGTAAAAGGGCTCGCAAAATCACTCTGGACGCCTCACACCCAGCACACTACCTGTTCGAACTGTTACCGTCTGGTCGGCGCTTCAGAGCACCAAGCACAAAAACAGCCAGACACAGGAAAAGTTTCTTTTCTCAGGCTGTCTACCTTATGAACAGTTAAATATTCCCCTACTGTGCAATAAATATGTGCAATACTTTCTCATACGCACTTGTACACAGCACCTTATATCAATATACAATGCAATACTTCCTACATTCGCACTTGTACACAGCACCTTATAACCTGTATATTTATAACAATCTGTACATACAACTCAACATCCAGGTTTCTTCACTAATCTGTTTAATGTTCATCATTTTTTATTATTATTATTTTATTTTTTTATTTTGTGTTGTCAAATGTCACTTTATGTACACTGAAAGCTCCTGTAGCCAAAACAAATTCCTTGTGTGTGTGAAGCACACTTGGCAATAAAACTGATTCTGATTATGATAATAATGATAATAATAATAATAATCATCATCATCATCATCATCATCATATTTTTGTTGATTATGTTATTTAACAATGATTACGCATTTGTTAAATAGAGAAACAGAACATATAACATAAATATAAAATTAGTTATATAATATATAATTCCTGACAGTAAGCACAGAAACCTATTCAATACAGCAGTAATATTACAAAACAATAAAATAAAACAGACTAATACAAATGGCATATACAGAATGTACAGATCATAATACAAAGAACAGTACTTCAAAATATAAAACACCATTTCAAATCATCTGTTCATTTGTTTGGTCATTCCTCATACATTTATACATTTATTTACGTATGCTATTATGTGAATCAATAAGTACTGACAAAATACATTTATTATGACCCCAACACCAAATCATCAGTCATCACATAAAAACACAGCTTAGGGTTTATTTGATTTAGAAAAGACCTTGACATTTTATTTTACATTCAGACATGAAGACCAATTATATTCTGTGGTCACACTATTAGACATCATATAAATAGCCATACCAGCATAGTCATACATAATTCAAGAGTTTCCCAGTTTGCGACAACACTAACCTTCAATTGGGTTAATTAAGTATCTGTTTCAAATTCATGTTTTGTTGCTGTATAGGTGACATTTTCCCAATCCTAAAGAAAAGAAAAAAACTGCAATATTGTTCTTTCACTTGGAGCTAAATGTCGCATGAAAAAAAATAATAAAATGTACCATTGTTGTTTTATCAGTTTAAAAAAAGAAATGTTGAAGCTAAAAGGCCAGAAGCATCATGATTTAGCTGAATCTCTGTCTCTATAGCTTTCTCTGTCAATTACTGGCAGCATATCCTTCTCACTTGTACATCATTATTTGATAAAGTCCATAATGTTTCAAACAAATGTCAGTGGTTATTGTTGGGTGGACTTAGTTCAGAGTAAAATGAACACTGTTTAGGAATATCTGTCTAATTATTTAATTATCTACATGTATGTTTGTTTGTATTTATATTATTCTTGTTTTATTTGGTATTTATGCTAGGGCATTTATTTATTTATTTATTTATGTCAATGCACTTTTAAGACACATTGTTTCAAATAAATGTTCAAGTTTACATACAATTCACGGTATCTAATAAAATATACATATATTTATGTAAAACTGAAAATACTTATATTTAAATCTGAAAAAAAAAGATGTTTAACTCAAAATAATTTGATACTTTATTCTGGATTATGTTACAGTATATATATATATATATATATATATATATATATATATATATATATATATATATATATATATATATATACAGTTGAAGTCAGAATTATCGGCCCCCTTGGAATTTAGTTTTTCTTTTTTAAATATTTCCCAAATGATGTTTAACGGATCAAGGAAATTTTCACATTATGTCTGATAATATTTTTTCTTTTATAGAAAGTCTTATTTGTTTTATTTCAGCAGTTTAATTTTTTTTAAACCATATTAATGTCAAAATTATTAGCCCATTAAGCTACATTTTTTTTGATTGTCTACAAAACAAACTATCCCTATATAATAACTTGCCTAATTACCCTGACCTACCTAGTTAACCTAATTAACCTAGTTAAGCCTTCAAATGTCACTTTAAGCTGTATAGAAGTGTCTATTAAAATAACATTTACTGTCATCATGGCAAAGATAAAATAAATCAGTTATTAGAGATAAGTTATTAAAACTATTATGTTCAGAAATGTGCTGAAAAAATCTTATCTTCGTTAAACAGAAATTGTGGAAAAAAATAAACAGGGGGGCTAATTATTCAGAGGGGCTGATAATTCTGACTTTAACTGTGTGTATATATATATATATATATATATATATATATATATATATATATATATATATATATATATATATATATATATATATAGAATCAGAATCAGAAAGAGCTTTATTGCCAGGTATGTTCACACATACGAGGCATTTGTTTTCGTGATAGAGCTTCTACAGTGCAACAGAATTAAAGAGACAGGACAAAAAACAGATAATAAATATATTCTAAAAAATAGAAGTAAGTAGTGAATGCAAATATACAAATTGACAAGTGTATGTACAGGTATATTACTATATACAACGTTATATGTGCAGCTGTTGTGTGCAAATTGGCATGTAAAGTGAGTGGTTAAATAAGTGTATATCAGTATAAAAGTGTATGGCAAGTAGTGATGTTGGTTCCACAATTATTATCATCAAGTGTTCATGAGATGGATTGCCTGAGGGAAGAAACTGTTTCTTTGTCGGGCTGTTCTGGTGCGCAGTGCTCTGTAGCGTCGACCAGAAGATAAAAGTTCAAAGAGGCAGTGTGCTGGGTGTGAGGGGTCCAGAGTGATTTTGACAGCCCTTTTGCTCGCTCTGGATAAATACAATTCTTGGGGAATAGGAAGGGTTGAACCAGTGATTCGCTCAGCAGTCCGAACTATTCATTATTTAGTAGCTGATCTAAACCAGACAGTTATTGATGTGCAGATGACTGATTCAATGATGGAGGTGTAGAACTGTTTCAGCAGCTCCTTTAGGAGGTTGAACTTCCTCAGCTGACGAAGAAAGTACAGTCTCTGTTGAGCTTTTTTGACAATGGAGTCAATGTGAGTGTCCCACTTCAGGTCCTAAGAGATGGTGGTGCCCAGGAACCTGAATGACTCCACTGCTGCCACAATGCTGTCCATGATGCTCAGTGGGGGGAGAGCATGGGGGTGTGTCCTGAAGTCCACTATCATCTCCACTGTTTTGAGTGTGTTGAGCTCCAGGTTGTTATGACTGCACCAAACAACCAACTCCTTAACCTCCTGTGTGTAAGCAGACTCATCACCGTCCTGAATGAGGCCGATAAGTGTAGTGTCATCTGCAAACTTCAAGAGTTTGACAGAGGAATCTTTTGAAGTGCAGTCATTCGTGTACAGGGAGAGGAGCAGTGGGGAGAGGACACACCCCTGGGGGGCACCAGTGCTGATTGTGCGGATGCTAGATGAGAATTTTTCCAGCTTCACCAGCTGCTGCCTGTCCGTTGGGAAGTTGTTGATCCACTGACAGACAGAGGTGGGCACAGAGAGCTGAGTTAATTTGGGCAGGAGAAGTTTTGGGATGAGAATGTTAAACGCCGAGCTGAAGTCAACAAACAAGATCCTCACATAGGTCCCTGGTCTGTCTAGGTGTTGCAGAACATAATGCAGTCCCATATTTACTGCATCATCTACAGACCTGTTTGCTCTGTATGCAAACTGGAGAGTCCAGTGAGCGTTCAGTGATGTCCTTCAGGTGGGCCAGCACCAGTTTTTCAAAAGACTTCATGACCACAGATGTTAGCGCAACCGGTCTGTAGTCATTTAATTCTGTAAGTTTGGGTTTCTTTGGGATTGGGATGATGGTGGAGCGTTAGAGGCAGGAGGGCACTTCACACAGCTCCAGTGATCTGCTAAAGATCAGGGTGAAGATTGGGGCCAGTTGGTCAGCACAGGATTTTAAACAGGCTGGTGTTATAAAATCTGGGCCTGGTGCTTTTTTCCTCTTCTGTTTCAGGAATACCTGGCGCACCTCATCTACACTAAACTGAAGTGCAGGTATGGGGGAGGCGGGGGGTGGTGGAGGTGTTAATGGTGTCATGAAGAACAGTTCAGAGTGGGTGTGGGGGGTTTTCTCAAACCGGTAGTAAAACTCATTCAGGTCGTTTGCAAGTCGTTCATTGTCTACAGTGCTGGGGGATGGTGTCTTGTAGCGTTTCAAACTTTTCCACATGGATGCTGAGTCGCTGGAAGAGAACTGACTCCTTAGTTTCTCAGAATAGTTCCTTTTTGCGACTCTGATCTCCTTTTCCAGTGTGTATTTGGCCTGCTTATACAAGGCCCTCTCCCCATTCCTGTAAGCAACCTCCTTGGCCTGACATAGCGAGAGTTTTACAGTGAACCATGGTTTGTCATTGTTGTATGTGAGTTGAGTCCTGGTAGGAATGCACACGTCTTCACAGAAACTAATATAAGAGGTTACAATCTTTGTGAGCTTTTCCAGGTCGTTTGCAGCAGCTTCAAAAACACTCCAGTCAGTGAGGTTGAAACAGGCTTGTAGGTCCAGCTCTGTTTCGTTAGTCCATCTTTTCACAGATCTTAATACAGGTTTGACTGTTTTCAGGTTCTGCCTGTAGGCTGGTATGAGATGAATCAAACAATGGTCAGAGTGCCCCAACGCTGCTCGTTGGACGGAGCGGTATGCATCCTTTATTGTGGTATAGCAGTGATCCAATATGTTACTGTCTCTTGTGGGACATGTAACATGCTGTCTATATTTTGGCAGTTCACGGGATAGTTTTGCTTTGTTAAATCCCAGAGAATGATTTAAAACAGAGTCCGGATGTTGTTGCTCTATCACCGTGATCTGATCAGCTAGTTTCTGTATCGCTAGGCTCGCGTGTGCGTGCGGAGGAATGTAATCACTGACGAGGATGAACGAGCAGAACTCACACGGGGAATAAAAGGCTTACAGTTAATAAACAGTGCTTCGAGATCTGGACAGCATACCTTCTTTATATATATATATATATATATATATATATATATATATATATATATATATATATATATATATATATATATATATATATATATATATAAATTCCTAAATGTATTTGCAATAAAATTAGTTTCACATAGGCCTACTTGGTGAATACTTGTGTGGTAAAATATGGTGGAAATAAGAACTCACTTGGATTTACTGATGTTCAGGTTGGTGACGCAGTTATTCACTGCTTCACCTGCTTTCTTTGATTTTAACATTTTTGTGAATAGGATTTGATGTATTACAGTATTATCGCAGTATAACGAATTCATTGATTAATTTGCTTGTTTTTGCATGAAGTTTGTTTATCATTTACTTGTAAATCTTAGGTTTCTGCAATTTCAGTTCTCAGCATCCATAAAATGCATTAAGATTGAATTTATTCAAGAGATCAGTGTCAGTGTATTCAAGCATGTAAACGTATTCATAAAAATCCTTTGGTTTGGTGTTTTAGTAGTTATAGCACATCACTTTGTAAGTGAAAAGATGTCAATAAAACAGCTTGTAAACAATGACAGAATTAACTTTAACTTAGTTAATATGTTGATTATATAATGTTATTTCACATAACTTGTTCATATAATCATAATGTATATTGTTAAATTAAAAAGTTTAAAAACAATCACTTGAGTAGAGACATACTTTTCTAAATAGATTTTGACTTTAATTGACCACAGGTGCAAGTTGATAATAACAATATTAATAATAATAATTATTTTTATTAAAGTGATTTCTGAAGGATCATATGACTCTGAAGACTGGAGTAATGAATCTGAAAATGTATCTTTAAAATTACTGGAATACTTGATTAAATTAAAATATAAACTACTTTTGAACAGTTATTTTATGGTGCAATAACATTTCAGATTTTTACAATTGGAACTGTATTGTAGATTAAATAAATGCAGCCTTGCTGAGCAGGAGAAGCTTATTTTAAAACATTTAAAAATCCTACTGACCCTAAACTTCTGACCAGTAGTGTATGTGTGTATATATAGCAATATCACACAAGTACCACTGCAATATTGCTGTCACCACAGCAGTGGCTTATATACTGTATAGACATAGCGCACTGCTACTTGTGACATTGTGGTTGTATGTACAACAGTTCAATGGCATAATCTTAATAAATAAAATCACATAAAATAAATAATGCACAAAATGTAATCAAACATGTTTTGAGTGTCACAAAAACACTTTTGTGTGAGGAACTTTCTCATGCCAAACATTCACATCTGCAGTTGACAACATAAGCCGTTTCTAATTCAAAACCTCACTTTAGAACTAGTAATTGAATTATTCCCTTTCCTATAGAGTACTGTAATATCTTAGTGATGACTAAACAGAGGATCTTGCTCACAGATCAAGATAATAAGGCTAAACAGCATAAAACAAGATAAATCTTAAGAGTTTTCCTGCATTTCTCTGCTTCATCCAGGCAATCCCTGTCAACCCCATAAAAGCCAAAGCAAAACGAATAATTGTATATATAAAACGTTGTATATATGACATACAAAAACTAAACAATGTAGTCAAATCTATTTGGCCTGGAATAAATAACTGATAAATGTGACCAAATATTGTCCTGAGATATATAGCCTAAAAATATATAGCAAATTTGTAATCTTCAATCTTACCTAAAAATAAATATTAAAACAGCAATACCAAATAGCAAGATTGACTTACGTTTTCTGTAATCGTTTGTTTAGCTGTAGTTTAAAATATCTGCTGAGGTCCCTTAAAAATGACTGAATCGTTTTATATTTTCATGAAGGCTCTACACATTTAGGATGCATCGGTTAGCTATAAAAACATTTTCACACCACAAAAACTACTGCCACACACATACATCCACACCAAAAACTTTTTACACGTACACAAATACCTTTAGCATTATACAATATACCTTTTACTTGTGCCCACTGATTAAACATTGATGAAGAAAAACCTAAACATTGAGAGAGTTTGTGATGAAGATACAGTTAATAATAAATTTGAGGATTGAAATTTAAAATATTTGTTCTATTATAGAGGTTCACTGAAGGCGGTTATATTTTTGATCCAAAGGGCGAACTGTGTATACAGTAATTCTAGGACAACAGGAGGGATAAAAACTAAGCTACTGTACATAACCTGTGTGTTACACTCCTACTATCTACCCATTTACTATCATACTATCAACTATCAGCTTCTCCTTTGGAAAGGCTTCCCATCCGTCATATCTTTTCACCTGATCAGTCAGGGTTTATTTCATGAATAAAAAGTTTAACTAAGTAAATCCTTAGCCATTTTTGTCAACACACTCTAAAAATAAAGTTTCCTAACGTTGAATTGTTGCAGTGTGGACATTAGAAAAGGGGAGCTCAACCCTGTTCCTTGAGATCTAACATGCTTTCAACCCTAATCAAACACAAATAAACCAACTGAAGCTGCGGTCACACTGGGCTTTTCCTCCCATAGACTTCCATTCATACGCACACGAATACGTCAGACCGGAAACGCAGGGTCATGCGTCAAGTTTCGCATGTTGCTGCAGTGCAAAGTTCAAGCTTGGTGAACTCTGACCTGCAAAATCGCATCACTTGACTGCGTGAGACCAATCGAGGATCAAAACATGACCTCTCTTAACAGAAATTTAAAACATGGAGCAATCGCTCGCTTTTTTAAATGTCTAATGAGCTTGTTTAATCCCGCCCCTTTTCGCAGCGCCATACGACAGAATTTCGCACACACAAAGCCCAGTGGGACCGTAGCTTTAGTAGGATCTGTAGGAGCACTTGGTAATTAAAGACAGGTGTGTTTGATCAAGGTTATAGCTGAACTCTGCAGGAATGTTGATGTCCAGGAACAGGGTTGAGCACAACTGACATAGAAGGGTTTTAAAAGGACCATTATATTCATTAGTGGGAGTGGCATTTATTAATCTGGGGTCGCCAAAGCAGAATGAACCATCAACTTATACAGCATATATTTTACCCTTCCAGCTGCAACTCATGGGGAACACCCATACACACTCATTCACACACTACAGAAAATTCCAGTTTACCCAATTCACCTATACTGCATGTCTTTGGACTTGTGGGGCTAACCGGAGCACCCGGAGGAAATCCACTTAAACACAGGGAGAACAAGCAAACTCCACACAGAAATGCCAACTGACCCAGCCGAGGCTCGAACCAGTGACCTTCTTGCTGTGAGGCGACAGCACTACTTACTGCGCCACCGGTCGCCTCTTTTTAATTTCCTCTATTGGCAACTTGTATCACAGTTACAGCAAGTTTTTGTCAGCTTGTTATTCTCTGAGAAAACAACCTCCGCCCCCCCCACCTCCAATCCCGAGCCGCAATAAAATTGTCAAGCATTGGCTGGTCCATGGCGATATAAACGTTGTGGATCACTGTTCTAAAGAACATCTTGCCCACTTCAACGAATGTTTTGTGCAGTTAAAAGCCTCAAAGCCAATAAGGCCTTTTTTTCACAAAAGCATGTTAGTATGCAACAGCTATCCTGAAACATAATTTGAGGGCATGGCCTTGGATATCTGTATAACTGCACCCTAAATATACAAACACGAATAACAATTATATTCGATATAAAAAATCAATACAACACAAGATTTTGTGAAAACCCCTGAGAATGAAGCAACACATAAGCAGATCTGCAGGGCACAACCACATTTATCATAGGAGATCTGCTTCATTTGTTGAAAACAGAATAGCATGACGCTGCTCGACCAACAAAAGATTTTCTTCACAGTTTACCATCATCAACTGGTGTTATTATCACCATTGTAAAATCTAATTGCCCACATGGAAAGAACCTATATAAACATATATGTTTTAATATTGGTTTCGATATAGGTTTTTAATATATGTGACATATATAAAATTGGCTGATTTCCTATAATATATGTACATATATGCACATTTATGTGTACATATATGTGTACATATATACGTGCATACATGCATCTATATAAGTATGTATGTATATATATATATATATATATATATATATATATATATATATATATATATATATATATATATATATATATATATATATATACATACAGTAAAAATATGTGTGTGTGTGTGTGTGTGTGTGTGTGTGTGCGTGTGTGTGTATGTGTGTGTGTGTGTGTGTGTGTGTGCGTATGTTTACCTATTTGTTCACCTATAGGTTTACCTATATATTAGTAAAATTATCAAAATCCATAGCTACCAGACAACATACATAAAAGCCCATGTAGATATTTACATTCTTTATGTATCTAAGAACAATCTTAGAAGAAGAAGAACTAGCACAAGAAAAAAATACAGTACAAGAACAATAATAAGACAAACAACTGAAAAGAATAAAATAAAATAAACTACAAATTATTTTGTTATACATTTCCTTCTTTTCCACTATCTTCATGCAAGAAATAATTGACCTTATAAATGTTTCAGAAAAACGTAGACATCATAGCTTTCCATCTCCTCTCACTTATTTGCCATAGTTAAATTTCATAACATGCCAATTACAGGTGACGTGCTCACAGCAAGAAGGTCACTGGTTCGAGCCTCGGCTGGGTCAGTTGGCATTTCTGTGTGGAGTTTGCTTGTTCGCATGGGTTACCTCTGGGTGCTCCGGTTTCCCCCACAAGTCCAAAGACATGTGGTATAGGTGAATTTGGTAAGTTAAAATTGTCCATAGTGTATGAGAGTTTATGGATGTTTCCCAGTGATGGGTTGCAGCTGGAAGGGCATTTGCTGCTTAATACATATGCTGGATAAGTTGGCAGTTCATTCTGCTGTGGCGACCCCAGATTAATAAAGGGACTAAGCTAAGGATTGAATGCCAATTACATGTGATACCAATTTTAAGTGTTCGCAAATACATTTTTTTTTTTCCTTTTTTTTTGTTAGTTCTTAGTTATTGCCCTGATAATAGAAAATATGAGCTAGGCATCATGTATAACAGTTGCCAAAGTAAGAAATGAGCTAAATAGGAGACATATCTTGTATGTACATATAGGGTTTTATGTGGAAATAAAGAAGCAATACAGGAGACCTTTATGGACTGTATATGTATGCACCTCAATTTTGCCTATATGTGGCATATGTACATATACAGTATATAAAGCATACAGTATATTATCATATCCAGTATGTCCATATATACTGCATAAAGGTTTCATACACTGTAAAACCCAACAGTCAACTTTATCAAGTAAAATTAGTTAATTAAATACCTCATTACTTTAACTTAAATGGAGTAAGTTAACAGTACTTACATAGATTTGTTTTTTAACTCAAGTGTAAAAATCTTATTTTTATCGATATTGACAATGGTGTATACGGTCAATAAATTTTGATACCGATTTGATCACCCAGCCCTAATTTCTAAACTGTAAAAATGCAGGGTTCCACACAATTTATTCATGTTGTCCCAACACAAATCGATTAAGTGAACTTAACACTTTTAACAAATTTATGTTTAAATTTATAATTGAACAAAAAAATTAAGTTGTCTCTAAAAATATCAAGAATTGTGTTGTTTCAGCTTTTTAAATAAGTAGTTTGAACAAGTAAAAAACTATATTTTTTTGACTTTATATAACACCGTACTTGAACATTCAGTGATTTTTTTTTCTGAACAATGAATTTTTACTTTTACTGAAAATTATTTTTGATGCTTGTTCAAACTACTTAACTAAAATGAGCTGACTCAGCGCATCTCTTGAGATTTTTGGCAACAACTTAATTTTTTTTACAAATTTAAGTGGATTAAACATAAAATAATTAAGTTAACTTAATTGATTTGTGTTGGGTCAACATAAAGGAATTTTGTGGAACATGGCATTTTTGTTTTTACAGTGAATGGAAATAATAATTGTACTATTGTATGGGTGAATACTGTAAAAGATACATTGTGATTTAAGCATAATCAACTTATGAATGCACAAGGGCCTATGTATATTCATTACGGTCTTTTTTTATCAATTATTATTTTTACCTTTATCAGTTTCATTCAGACTAAGGCAATGTCTTTTAGGACCACCTGATTGATTTTATATAACACCTTTAGGACTTGTAGTTTAGCAGTAATATAAAAACACCCAAAACATCATGGAAATTAACTCAACATTATTTACAGTGCAAGGCTGTGAGGCATTAATTTCATCACAGACCTACAGAATGAAGTCATTTGAGTTGATTGAAATGCACAGCATAAATTGATCCGCCAGTTGTGTTCCATATTACACCTCTCTTGCGCAGCCATACAGCTAGTCTCTTTTTATTATCATCAAAAGCATTTCTTGTTTCTAATAAGTGGAAGAAATTTAAACTGCTTCCACTGATCCACATAAACGAACACATTGCGGACTTGTGACAGGGAGGAAAGACAGTAGTTCAGAGCGGAAGCATATCAATAAAAACTCCAATGATACATTATTAACACACGCTGCTTTGCAATGTCAGACTGACGCTGTCCATCTCCAACTTTCCTCAGAGAATCAATTAGGAGATAAACAGCATTGTTTCTTTGGCTGTGGGAGATTGCACTGGCTGTCCATCCTGTTTTCCTGGGGCAAAGAAAATGGACAACAGAGTGGCGTCCATTAGGAATATAGACAAGTAGAAGTGTTTGTTTGTGCAGTGGTTTTGTGGGGGAGGGTTTGAGGCTAAAAGCATTGCAGGTGAAGCTGACATGCATTAAGTCTGCTGCTGCAGTGCTTGTTTAGTAACTAGCATTGATAATTACTGAGATACTCTACGTTAACATGTCAAATAACAAAATAAATGCTGTATTTTTTGTATTATTATATAGATTAGAGAAGGAATAATGGTTGAAGATATCTAATTTATTCTAAAATGATGATAAGCACCTGTGACTGCACATTCTGTATTTACATGCCAACTTGCTACAGTGCTTGCCAACTGTAAACCGCCTACAGTTAGAATAATGAGCTTTATTACTTGCCAGAAGAATTTCAGTGTGTGTGTATGTGTGTGCGCGCGCGCGTGTGTGTGTGTGTGTGTGTGTGTGTGTGTGTGTGTGTGTGTGGATCATTTTTAATTTGCTTATTGTTTATTCATAAGATTTTCACCTGTTTGGACTATTTCATCAGCCAAGAGATCGTTCTCTCCGTTTAATTGCCATCATAGATTTTGACACAAAATGTAATTAAATGTGTACATATCATATCAAAGATGTGCTTTCGAATGTACACTCACCAGCAACTTTATTAGGTACAGCTGTCCAACTTCTCGTTTACGCAAATTTCTAATCAGTCAATCACATGGCAGCAACCCCAGTGGAAGATTGCAGCAAACTCAGTGGAAGATGTTTAGAACCACCAGGACTCTTCCCAGAGGTGAGTGAATGCCAGGCGTTACGTTTGGAGTAAACCAGGCACCGCTCATCACCAGGCTAACACCATCCCTACAGTGAAGCATGGTGAAGCAGCAGGAACTGGAAGACTAGTCAGGATAGAGGGAAAAATGAATGCAGCAATGTACAGAGACATTCTGATTGAAAACCTGTTTCAAAGTGTTCTTGGCCTCAGACTGGGGCGACGGTTCATCTTCCAGTAGGACAATGACCCAAAGCACACCGCCAAAATATTAATGGAGTGGCTTCATAACAACTCTGTGAATGTCCTTGAGTGGCCCAGCCAGAGCCCAGACCTAAATTCAATTGAACATCTCTGGAGAGATCTGAAAATGGCTGTACACCGTTGCTTCCCATCCAACCTGATAGAGCTTGAGAGGTACTGCCAAGCTTGTGACGTCATATTCAAAAAGACCTGAGGCTTTAATTGCTGCCAAAGGGGCATCAACACAGTTTTGAGCAAAGGCTGTGAATACTTCTGTACATGTGATTTTTCTGTTTTTTTTTATTTTTAAAAACTCTTTTTTCACATTGTCATTATGGGGTATTGTGTGTAGAATTTTGAGGAAATAAATGAATTTAATCAATTTTGGAATGAGGCTGTAACATAAAAAATATGTATATTTGTGGATAAAGTGAAGCACTATGAATACTTTCCGGATGTACTGTATGTACACATTTTGTTTCAAAATGTATTATTGCAATTAAACGAACACAAAGGAAAATTATCAACTCATGATTATAAAAGGCTAAATCAACCATACATAGTGATCATTACTTAGAAAAAAACACTATATATTTACTTTTAATGCATAAATATCATGAAAATAGTAATACTGACCTATTTCTAATAATTTTAAATTGGATTTAAAATTATTTATTTGATTTTAATATATACACATTTTAAAATAGTTTGTTGTAATCTAAAGTTAATTATTAGGTTTAAAATAAAGTGTTTCTTAACTAGATTGCAACCTAAAAAAAGGGTGTGAAGGGGAAAATTTATTACCATCGGAGTTGTCAAATGATAATCTTAATTCATATATTTCCTTTATTTAATTGTCTATTTATTTATCTGTCTGTCTGGTTTTCTATCTATCTACCTGTTTCAAAATAAAGCTTTAATCAATCTTGAAGTATGTTTTCAAGAACTTTGCATTGTGAATATTGGTTATGATTGATTAGAGCCTTTGCATTTGCAGTATGCATTTATTAATAAATCTTATAACACATTCATGACATTTATATAATGTATTACACAAATAGACCTCACATAAGATCAAATAAAGCCTTTGTCTATGTATCGTTTAAAAAAAGCATACGTATTACTGAACAACTTTTTCTTTTCTTTCTTTTTTTGTTAATGGAGGGAGTGCAATTACAAGTGAACGCAATGCCTAGCTGTGTTTCTTTCATCATTGTCCTCTCTAATGACTCAACGACCGCTCAACAATCACTTTTGTACAGCTCTGTCGAAGTTTTAATAGATGAAAAATGAAATCGAGTCTGTGTGACTTTTAATGAGCATTGGCCTGTTATTCCCCTTGTTATCTGGTAATTAGCATATATTAATGTTCAGAGCCACATACCCTGCTAAGTATGTATATATTTGATCAGAGCTTTAAATAACTGCCAATCAAAAACACACAAAAAAATATGAGTCCTGAGAAGGAAAGGCACTTGAGAAACAATTTATTAGCCACGGGAGAAAAACTCATTTACAATGGTAATAAGCATCTTCATCTCCTCTTTAAATCAAAAGAATGGCTCTCTCCATAACCTAAAGTTTTAAGAGTGAAAGACACATAGCGCATCAGAAGACAATAGCAGACTACACAACTGAAGCATGTAGTCATGTTTTTAAGGTTACATAAAAAAAGAGCAAAACATAAACAGGTCACAGTGTTCTTCCTGTGTGCACATTTGTGCCACATGCCATGCATCCTACAATAAAATTTAAACTGCTTTGAAATAGAGCCAATTATTCATCATGTGTGGTGTGTATCTTAATCATCTCCCATTTTTTTCTAGTTTTCTTTATCATTTTCATTATCGGCCACAAGCAAAAATGTATTTATGCACATAAGTGTTACGTTGTGAGAACAAATATAATAATGATAATTACAGCATGAACATTTTTTTGCTGTACTTCAATACAATAAAACTTGGGCTTTTACAAGTTTCACACTGGGAAAATACATTTAAACAGGACATCTCACCCCAAACACTGTAAAAAATGTACATTATTTTACAGGTATTTGTCTGTATTTTTTACAGAATTTTCCAGTTTTTTTTCATTATACAGTGAACCAGTTATACAGTGTATACCTGTTGTTTTACAAATATTTTCTGTAATTAAAAATTCTAACATTAAGTTTAAAGTTATTGGTTGTTTTTTGGTATTACATTATTGTTCTGGTTTATGAAGTAAATTTTCTGTATTTTAATAAAGGCCTGATTTGAATTTATACAGTGCTCAGCATAATTGTGTACACCCCATTTTTTCTCAGTGAATATAGGCAATGTATGGTGCATTTAAACAAAACATATTTATTAAACAGATATATTTATGAATATAATATTTTAGTCACCAAACATATTTAGAAATTGAAAGATAATACAATTAAATGCAAGCAAAATATTGCAAAAAAAAAGTACTACCTACAAAATTTCAGCAAAATATTTCAATTGTATTGCTTCTTTTTATTTTCTCCCCTTTTTTTTATTTGTATTTAATATTTTTCAATAACATATACATTTGGGTGTACTAGTGTTTGGACTGTTATCGTAAGTTATTTAGTTAGATAAGCTCCAGATTTGGCTTAAGTTCTGACTAATCTACTGTATACGCACAAATATAATATTGTAAAGCTTCCAATTAAAAGTTAGACTAAAAAAGATTTTTAAAAATTTGTGAGGGGTGTACTTATACATGCTTAGCACTGTATATTCATTACTACTCTTATTTATATATATATATATATATATATATATATATATATATATATATATATATATATATATATATATATATATATATATATATATATATATATATATAAAGAATCACAAGTCTTTTCAATTCATATTTTTAATTGGAAGCTTTACAATATTATATTTGTGCGTACACAGTAGATTAGTCAGAACTGAAACCAAATCTGGAGCTTATCTAACTAAATAACTTACGATAACAGTCCAAAAACTAGTACACCCAAATGTATATGTTATAGAAAATATTAAATACAAATAAAAAAGAGGAAAATCAAAAGAAGCAATGCAATTGAAAAATTTAGTTGAAATTGTATATATTATTATTATTATTATTATTATTATATTACAGATATTTTTTATTCTATCTTCCTCACAAAGGGTTGGACTTAAACTGTTGCAGCTCTCCAGGAACTGAGTTTGACACCCTTGTTTATTGTTTTATTTTATTATGAGTGTAGTTTTTTTGTAATAAATAGTGTATATATGGCTCTAATAAATGGCTCTAGCTGTTATTCCCACTCTAAAAACTGTTGATGGAAAAATGGGTTATTGTTAAAAAATTAATTAGTGGCTAACAATGTTGCTATACTAACTGCTACAATTACCAGCGATCTAGCGGCTGCAGATCACTGAAGAAACACACACGCTACGTTAACAAACTACAACTCCCAGCATGCACCTCGCACACACTGGTTCCTTATTCTCACTGATTACACACACAGTCAGAAGATTGTTATGGACTTATTTCAAGGACTATAAACTCAACACACACAGACACATCGTTGCTGAGTATTGTTAAACTGTTTAGTGAGCATTATGGTGCGGTTTTCCTTGCCTTGCAATGTTTAACCCTTTGCTTTGTTACTTTGATTGCCGCCTTTAGACTTGTTGTTAAATGATAAACAAATGTATTATTTGTTAAAATGAAATAAAAAACTGAAAAATAATATGTAACAGTTTTGTATTTTTTCAAACAAAAAAGTTTAGCTTACAAATCCAAAAATATTTGTTAAACTATGTTATGGTTTATAGCTATATTTACAGCGTTTTACGACAACAGCAATTATTTGTACTTAATCTTTTTTTAATCATTCTTTTATTTTATTTTTTGTTTTAAAAGTATGTTAAAGGTGGAAAATTGATCGAATATTTAGAGATTTAGAGCATAATTGCGTGAATTAATCTGTACAATCACATGAATTCATCTGTAATAATCTTTATAATCACTTCATTTAATCTGTATAATTACATTAATAACCTGTATAATTACAGTAATAAGCATTAAAATTACATTAGTTAATCTGTATAATTACATTAATAACCTGTATAATTACAGTAATAATCTTTAAAATTACATAAATTTATTTTTATAATTACAGTAATAATATGTATAAACATATTAATAAATCTGTATAATTACATTAATAACCTGTATCATTACAGTAATAAGCATTAAAATTACATTAGTTAATCTGTATAATTACATTAATAACCTGTATAATTACAGTAACAATCTATATAATCACATTAATTATTCTGTAGAATTACAGTAATAACCTGTATAATTACAGTAATAATCCTTATTATCACATTAATTAATATGTATGATTACAATGATAACCTTTATAATTACAGTAATAATCTTTAAAATCGCATTAATTAATCTGTATAATTACAATAATGACCTGTATAATTACAGTAATAATCTTTAAAATCACATTAATTAATCTGTATAATTACATTAATAAATTATATATTTACAGTAATAATCTTTAAAATCACATTAATTAATCTGGATAATTACATTAATAAATTATATATTTACAGTAATCATTTGTACAATGACAGTAATAATCTGTATAATTACAGTAATAATTAGTAAACTGGCAGTAATTACCTGTATCGTTACAGTTATAATCTGTAAAATGACAATAATAACTTGTAATTATGGACCAAGAAATTTAATTTTTTTACAGATAATCTACCTTTTTTAATATTATTCTTATTTTTTTACGGGTTTGTTTTTTTATATAGTGTACAGTATATGACTAAAAGGTTAGGAGTAGTAAAATACTGTATATTGCACTGTGAACACAGTAAAATCTACTGCTACAAAGCTTTTATTGGTAAATAAGGGATGAAGACATCTTTTTAAGTATGCTTCCCCAGTGTGAAGCTTGTTGTAATATTCATTTTTTCTAACTGAGAGTGTAGATGGAAAGCTTAAGTTGAAGCTTGAACCTCTTTTTTTTTTAACGAAACCTGCATCTTATTCACTAAACACCGGTAAACCACTTTAACCCATTACAATCTGTACTGATTTAGCCACTTAAGTCATTGTTTTTAAAAAAAATCGATGTAAATTAGCAATTTAAATTAGATGTTTTATTAAAAAAAGTGATGTATGTGTGTGTGCCTGCTTGTGCATGTTTGTCGGCATGTAAATGTTTATGTTTGTGTTTTTGTGTGTGTGATATATACAGTAGTCATCAACAAACATTCATCCAGTGATGATCGAATACTGGAGATAATTATAAAAATTTGATGCAGTGTGTAGCAGCACTGAGTAATGCATTCCACTTAAGCCATGATCACACTGGACTTGACTGCATTCTATTAAACATTGTTCATTGACATGCAAATCCTAGACAGTGGAAACGCAAGATTGGCTAGTGGTTAGCACTATCGTCTCACAGCTATAAGGTTGCTGGTCCTGGCTGAGCCAGTTGGCATTTCTATGTGGAGTTTGCATGTTCGCCCTGTGTTGGCAAGGGTTTACTTCAGGTGTTCCAGTTTCCTCCACATTCCAAACACAGGCGCTATAGGTGAATTGGATAAACTAAATTGGCCAAATTCTATGAGTGTGTGTGTGAATGTGAGAATGCATGGGTCATTCCCAGTACTGGGATTGAGGCTGGAAGGGCACCCGCTGTGTAAACCGTATGTCGGAATAGATGGTGGTTCATTCCGCTGTTGTGACCCCTGATAAATAAGAGACCAAGCCAAAGGAAAATGAATGAATGATTGACCTGCAAGTTCAAACTGCCCTGAACATTTTTCGCATTTCAGCTGTATTATTGTGAATTGACCCTTCGCTAAGCCCTGCCCTCCTTAGTTACTGTTGCTACGCTTGTCAAGCTTTCATGCCTGGCTCGTCTATTACAATATGTATGCACCGGTGTCAGACATTGCCAGAGATATAATTAGTCATTTTTTGGAGAACAGGTGTGATATCCGAGAAAGCCAGACAAAAAAGGAGTGCAGTATGCATTACAGGGGTATATTCACGACATAATATGCAATCGATTAGAAAATAATTTAACTAAAATTGAAGCTAGGTTAGCCTAGCCGCCTCATACGCTGACCATTTAACAGCTTAGTTCATGCACAGCATGAGAGGTGAAATTTAAAAATAATATTATAATAACTAATTAAACCGTGATTTCTCTATTTTAACCTAACCCTAACCCTAACCCTAAGTATAAATAGCAGAAGTGAACAAAAAGATTTTCCCTACCAGCAAATATTAATCAGACACTAAATATAAAAGCAGACACTATCCTGCTATAATGCCATCACCTAAAACTCCAAAAGACAGACAAAAACATCAGTGAATTGTAGCTCTGACATGGACATGAGGGTTATATATTACTGAAATACAGCTGCGGGTGAAGTATATTGATCGCAAGTGGTCAGATTGTGATCACATCTCGGTTTTGTTCTGTTGATATGTAATTACAAATATTCGTAGCTTGAAACAGATGGACATATGAATGCTATTAGTGGTGAGGGTTTAAACGGAGCAGTGCTCATAATATCGAACAGAAAAAAGAAAAAGACAGCTGGAAAACATACCCTGCTTTGTATTTTTGTATGAAACACAGTTTAGAACTTTTTAGGGTAAGATGTTTGTGAGTTATTACCATCTATCACTGAATGTGTCAGGAATATCGAAAAGAAAACCAACTTAACTCTGCTCTTTTAGCGCCCCTCACACAGCTTGATCCACGCTGGCATTTCTTCTCTTGGGTTTTAGGTTTTGAAAAGGGAAACAATTCCACCACCCTGTCCAAACTTTTAGGATACCGGCTATCAGATTTGCACAATCCATATGCACAACACTTTGGCTTGTTTCCCTCGCTTGAAAGCTTGACAGACCGCCTGCACGTAGCTACGGTTGCTTGGTGTGTGGCAGTTTTCGGGTGTGGCTTAGCGAAGGGTCAATTAGTATTGGTGTGACCAGGGTTTGGTATGCAGAAAGTGGCCAGAAAGATGAGGAATTACATTATGCAAATTGTGCCTTGTGATAACTTTTTGTGTGTTTGCACCATTGCCTGATTTGCATATTTGCTTTTAGTGAATGAAAAGGTGCAGACAATGAGTAAACTCCCAAGAGAGATTCCACATTAATGACATCACACACACACACACACACGCACACACGCACACACACACACACACACGCACACACACACACACACACACACACACACACACACACACACACACACACACACACACACACACACACACACACACACACACACATACAAAGATGTTTTTCATTTGATCTGAGCACAAAAGAAAGATCACACATAATCGGGTACTACAGTAAGGTCTGCCTCTGCCAATGAGTTAACATATTTGTCCTACACACACTAAAATAAAGCAACATGAGAAAATTGCATAGAGTACTTTAGCCTGTTGTTGTTGTTTTTTTTTTGTTAGGTTTATTTTTTGCTACAGTTTTATTTTGTCTGAAGTATTTCTTTCATCGTAGGGCCAATTTCAGCAGTCTTTGATTGCTATTCATCAACATTCTGGAACGGGATGCAATTCCGCATTACAGTCATGCAGTATGTGGCCACTCCTACGACAGCTGTCGAAAGTCGAACCAATAGGAGTGCAGCAATTATTGACGTAGGCTTGTATGAAAGATAAAGAGCAACAAAGAAAAAAAAATGGGGGAGGGGGGGGGATGATTGTCACTACAGTCTATGTTTATACTGCTTCTATGTTAAGCTACTTTGACACAATCTACATTGTAAAAGTGCTATAGAGATGAAGATGAATTTAATTTATACCTTGTCTACAGTATACACAATATCATTTTAATTTATAGTTTCACATTGTGATCATGTACTCAGATTTCCATGCATGTGTTTGTGCAATTCTATTTGCTACATAGTTTGCCTTGATGTTTACTTCTGTTTGGATGTCATACCAGCTGACAAAAAAACATGAACAGGGGTGAAATGCATAGAGTGCACCAGGCTTCAAATGTGTTTTTTTTTAAAGATTTTTTTTTATTATTAACAATGCTTGAACAATAACAGAAATACATTTTTTTTAATTACACAAAAGACTGAGATAACAATCACTGTACATCCACAATCTTTTCAATCCTTCATCCTCAGTAATAATAATAATACAGCATACAGTTGAAGTCAGAATTATTAAACCCCCTTAATTATTAGCCCCCCTGTTTATTTTTCCCTCCAATTTCTGTTTAATAGAGAGAGGATTTCTTCAACACATCTCTAAACAAAAAAGTTTAATAACTCATTTCTAATAACTGATTTCTCTTATCTTTGCCATGATGACAGTAAATAATATTTTACTAGATATTTTTCAAGACACTTATATACAGCTTAAAGTGGCATTTAAAGGCTTAACAAGGTTAATTAGGTTAACTAGGCAGGTTAGGGTAATTAGGCAAGTTATTGTATAATGATGGTTTGTTCTGTAGACAATGACCTTAAAATGTTTTTTTTTTTGTTTGTTTTTTTATTAAGAACTGTTTTTATTCTAGCGAAATAAAACAAATAAGACTTTCTCCAGAAGAAAAAAATATTATCAGACATACTGTGTAAATATCTTTGCTCTGTTAAACATCATTTGGGAAATATAAAAAAGAAGAAAAGAAAAATAATTTATAAAATAAAAGGGGTATAATACTTCTGATTTCAACTGTATATAAATAAATAAAATACCAAAAAATAACAAAGAAAATAAATAATAAATAAAATTAAGTAGCAGGGGAGTTGAAGTTCTCAGAATATGAAACCAAAATCCTCTAATCATAAATATAAATATCTTGCTTTTTGACTTTTCGTCTCACTTAATGTCTTCAAATATATCACAAATTCTTCTTTTAACACCAGTACTCTTGGGGGAATTTCGAAAAATGTACATTCATGAGTATGAATTTTTTTATAATATCAACAAATGATTCATTATTTAAGATATCTTTATTGTATTAGGCCAAACGCAACTATTTCCCATGAGAAGTTAAGTCTAAGTATCTAAACTAATAATTTGTTCCAAAATGTTTGTACCAAATTACATTGGAAAAACAAGTGTTCAATTGTTTCAATATCTAAACTACAAAACTGGCATTTACTTGAGTCATCATTATTGAATTTTAATTTTAATTTTAATAAATATTCAATATTGAATATAAATATGTTTCATAATTTTAAAGTGCACTTTAGGATTAACACGATATGAAAGAAATGTTTTCCTAATTTATTATGCATTTTTCTTATCATAATGATAATAATATAAGCTCTCTTAACAGCTCCTGCAAAACAACACTGTGTTAGACAATCTTTCAAAAAATTGTTTCAGCATTTTCTATCTGTAATCTCTAAACTCTTTCTATCTTAAGGTCAATTATTTTGGGCATTATCGTTGAATATTTTATTTGTTCCTTCACTAAGTTAACCATTTGCAAATGTATATTCTTGATAATTTTATCAAATCCTTTAGGGGAACAACTTATTTGGTATTTTCCACAGAAAGCATCATAACTCAACATATTTTCTAAATTGTCCATAACACATGTTATGGATAATTTAGAAAATGTGTTGAGTTATGATGCTTTCTGTGAAAAATACCAAATAGTTTGTTCCCCTAAAGGATTTTTTCCATCATTCATCAATAAACAAAGATTTTGCTATTCACCAAAATACTGTATTGTTAAAGTAACTAACATGGAAACAAACATAGCATCTCGCATACTCTATTAAGTTGTGTTTAAATGATATAGAGCTTTTTGTGGTGACTTTGTTTCGTTAGAACAATATTCTGGGAGCAGCTGTCAGGTGTTGGGCCACAGAGGTTCGGTTGCAGGGTGGCTGAATGTTCCAGCAGGTTAGTTCTGGGGGAGATGTGATGGGTGGTCGCACGGCAGGATTCACATCCTCGCAACACCCAGAGCACTTTCTGTTCCCCTATCATTCCCGATTCTACGCCCAGCAGCCTCCAGTAGGGGCCCTGAGCTCTGCCTTTGTGCTGATGTCATTTACAGACGCTGCCTCTCAGCGTGGCTAACGCTCAGCAGTGGCGGCCAAATCAGACCCCATGAAGAGGGATTACTCCTCGCAGTATTGTCCCTGCTATAATGCTAGAGATGGGTGTCTGTTATCTGCACAACAGCCGCATTTCACCCTGACAGGGATGCCTGGACTCCTTTCATTGTTTTCTGCTTGGAGCACAACACAACCCCAGATGAGAATGCTAAGAGCAGCGTATCCAAACAGGAGGCGCCCCCATTTGAGCCACACTGGCTGATCTGGTGTTGGTGCTATGACACCCACCGCTATCTCCACACCGCTGTATCATGGTTTAGCTAAGCTGAAGTGACTTTTTTAGCAGCTAGTAAATGGAAATTCAATAATCATTGAGTTAACCTCTACTCTTGGCTCTAAATGGGCAATTAAAACACTGTTACAACTAAACAATACTAATGATGAGCCATTATTCAGGCTTGCAGTGGCATTTCCAGTTTTAAATTGTAGCCTCTTGTTTGTCCACCATAGAGGATTTGAATATTGAGTACTGAATATTATTGGCCCATACTTAGATTATTTATTTATTAGTTTTTTTTTCTGTACGCTGTAAACAAAATATCTGTTAATTAGCAGTTTCCATATTTTGTGATTTGTTTTCCATTTATTTACAGTTGTGAATTGCATTATGTACAGTGGCCGAGAGAGCCTAATGTGCTGCAATTTAAGAAAACACATGCAATTACTAAAAAGCCAGCAAATTAAGAAAAGATCTTCATCTGTTTGACAGCACACATGCTGGAAATCCTCACAACACAAACATATTTTTAAAAAACGCACTGCATTTTCACACAATGCAAGCACATCAATATAACGTGCTGTATTTTCTCACAACTCAAACAATTCATGAAAACACGCTGCATTTTCAACACTTTCAAATAGCACAGAACACAACAGAAATGTTTCAAGGGGACCCTAAAAAAAGACAGACACGGCTAGTTGGGTAATGGTTATGTAGGCTAATAAAATACAAAAGACAAGGGAATGTTAAAATAAACAAACAAAAAACTTACCTTTCAAAGATCACCTACAACTTCACTGAGCAACAGTCATGGCACAGCAGCATCTGTAACATTTCTGGGTCCACTTGAAATATTTCCATTGTGTTTTGATGTTTTTGCAAGTGTTGAGAAAATACAGTGCATTTTCGTAAATTGTTTGCATAATGAGAAAATGCAGCACATTTTATGAATTTGTTTTTTTTTTCTGTATGCTTTGTAAGGATTTGCAGCACATGTGCTGAAGATGAAGATCTTTTCTTACCTTGCTGGCGTTTTTTGTAATTGCATGTTTTCTTAAATTGCAGCACACTAAGCTCTCTCTACCACTGTAATTATGGGATGTTGATCTCTGCTCTGTCAACTTTTGATGCTGAAAATTCAAATCTAGAGTTTAACAGAGTGAATTTATTGACATTTAAGTAGTTAAAGTTATAATAAATAATATAATATAATGTATAAGAAATAATATAGAGAGAAATAAGTCTGTAAAATAACAGAAAATGCACTCACAGTTTAATACAAGGTTTTTGTACCAAAATATACAACACCAACCCAGACAATAAATCACCTTAAACAATTAAAAATGTTAATAAAAATCACTTTTTTTTTTACTTTTCAAGATTAAAAGTTGGAAGAAAGATCAATTTCTCACAATGCAATTCAAAAGCATAAATAAATGTGGGAAATAAATCAAAACATGCTAATAACAAACAAAACTGCTAATTTATGGATTTTTTTAGAGTGTACAGTGCATTTCTGCAGATATTAGTCAACGCATGTACTCCCATGTATTCTTAATATTACACATTTAGGCAAACTTTTTAAAAACCCAAGGTATTAACAAATAAACTGCTAATTTATAGATTTTTTTAAAAACCCAAGGTGTACAATTTCAGAGTTTTCCACTAAATGTTTATATATATATATATATATATATATATATATATATATATATATATATATATATATATATATATATATATATAAATATAAATATATTTTTTTCATTCATTTATTTTCTTTTCGGCTTAGTCCCTTTATTAATCTGGGGTCGTTACAGCAGAATGAATCGCCAACTTATCCAGCATGTTTTACACAGCGGATGCCCTTCCAGCTGCAACCCACCACTTTGAAACATCCATACACACTCCTACACTACGGACAATTTAACCTACCCAATTCACCTATACCACATGTTTTTGGACTTGTGGGGGAAACCGTAGCACCCAGAGGAAACCCATGCAAACACGGGGAGAGCATGCAAACGCCACACAGAAACGCCAACTGACACAGCGGTGGCTCGAACCAATGACCTTCTTGCTGTTAGGCTAACATGCTACCCACTGCGCCACCATGCAGCCCCATTTAATTAATTGATTTTTTTTTTGATGTAGTTAACTTTCTAAAATGTAGTTAAATTGAACCCCTTTCTGAAATGTTAAAATGATTGTTTGTACTTCAGAGTTTAAATGTATTTTGTAAAAGTATTATTAATAATAATAATCTTCATCATGAAATGTTGGGTTTTGATATTGACTATTCAAATGTATTTTCCATATACATAAATGTAGGGGAACAAACAGCATGAGTTTTGCACAATTATTCTACATCTATTTGTACAATTATTTGAAATGTGCATCTGGAGAAGTTGCTCTCGGCAACCTCAAGGTTCCCATGGTGATGGGATGTCAGTAAGTGTCAGCTCAACCTTGAACCTTGGGGAAAAAAGAAAAAAACATTTGGTTCTATATGTGTTAGGCTCCCTTGGTGACTATTTAAAAGAATTGCACAGCTGACATCACTTGTTTTAGAAGATGCACATGTGAGTCTTTGACCTTGTGTTTTTTTTGGGAATTGGACCATCACAAGTGTTTAGTGCTACACAGTTGAGGGATTCACAGTGGGACAAGTGCAGAAAAAAGAGGCTTCTGCAACAATTCAGACCTTAAATAAGATCTATATATCTAAATATATATATATATATATATATATATATATATAATTTAGTGTTTAACATTATATGTTTTAAAACAATTTACCATATTACATTAAACAAGTCACATGACTGGGGCAGAAGGTAACAGCTGATGTTATGCAACTGATTGGTAAAATGATATTTTCCATAGTAGTCTGGATTAATTTGATTCTCTTTCAAAAAATTATATATTTATACATCCTTATATATCTAAACAGGATTATTATTGAGAAAGAGAGATAAAAATCTATAAAAATAACAACATAGGCTCATTGTGAAAACGTAGCCCTATATACATTTCTGGAGATCACAAATTTTGTAGCCAGTATGTACGGTCGCATTTCATCTTTAAAACAAACGCTACGGGGCGGCATGACTCTGTTCCTTTTTGCGCTGACCAGCTGACCTCTTACCTTCATATGGACGGCTTTCTCGCTGTTACCAGTTTGTCCAGTAGGTCGCCATGTACGTTGATGGACTTGAAACTTGAAACGGTGGATTCACCCAGGAATTCATGGCAATGCAGTCGGATGCGATATGCTGAGTCATCTATCGGCGGGGACATAAGACCGCTCAACCCCCTATTCCCCTTCCCCCTGCTGAACCATCCACATCCACTGCTTGTCACTGAGGGTTCCCGCCTGCGAGAGCTGCCACCTCGCAGGCAACCAGCGCTCCCCGCCCCAGGGTGCCGATAAGTCCAGTAAACGGACCGCGAAGCACCCCTGAGATGAGCCATTTGGAGAAGAGGGAACTTGCTTTTTCCCCGGTGGGGGGCCGGGCTCTTCATCCCAAGGTGCTTAAAAAATGTCATCACACCCTCAAAGAAAGAGCATTTTTTTCTTCCGCGCATGTGACAGCCCGAACCCTGCCAGTCTGGGACGCTATGCCTTCCAGCTCGTAGGATCGGTGCACTTCGCCAGTGGCTCGCGAGCTGTCGGAGGACGGTCTCCTTTCTGTCACACCTCCAGCCCCTCCTCCGGAGCCTGGGTGCGAGGTGAGAGTGAGTCTCTTACCTCTTGCTCTTCTGCAGGACCCCAGCGCTCCCCGGATCAGCTCTCCCACTCTGGCCAATCCTAGATCTGTGCGTTGTGAACCACTGTCTTCACAAGCTGCCGTTCAGAATGCTTACGTAGAAGCGCATACTCCGGTGTGTTCGTCCTCGCGATTGGTCTGCAGAAAAAAGACCTTTTCAATTCAATTCACCTTTATTTGTATAGCGCTTTTACAATGTAGATTGTGTCAAAGCAGCCTCACATAAAGTCAACAGGTCATAGTAAATGTGAACAGTGTAGTTCAGTTTGTAGTGTTTAAGTTCAGTTCAGTTTAGCTCAGTTCAGTGTGGTTTAAAAATCCCTACTGAGAGTCCAAACACTGAAGAGCAAATCAATGACGCGCAGCTCTATCGATCCCAAACCATGCAAGCTAGAGGCGACAGCGTAGAGGGAAAAAAACTTCACTAATTGGCGAAAGTGAAGAAAAAAAAAATTTTGAGAGAAGCCAGACTCAGTTGGGCACGACCATTTTAATTTCTCCGCTGGCCAAACGTCTTGTGCAGAGCTGCAGTCTCAGCCCTGAAGGACACGTACTTCATGTCTTTATGTCTCCACTTTATGTACCCCACCACTGTCAGTTTCTGCGGTCTGCGTTTGAAGGTCAAACCTGGAAGTCCTCTGTCTCGGTTTTCGGTCCGCGGGCATCCGCATACTCAATTATCACCACATGTCTTAGCTTGTTCACCATCTGCTCCATCTTTTCGGTCAGCGAAATGTGCCAGCATTTTGGGCCGGCCCAGCTCACGTTTTTCCTGAGACCACAGCCCACCTAGGTGCCCTAGGTTCCTACAGCATTCTTTTTAGACTACGTAGGAAACTATGTAGTGAACCTGGAAGTAGTGAACCTGTACATGGAGGAGGCAGACCCAGCCCCTTTATTGCTGTGTCCTGTTTGCGCTTTGCGTATTATACGGACCGTACTTAGAGCTTTTACATCCTCTGAGCAACTCTTTATCTGTGGAATCGCCGTATCCAAACAGAGGTTGGAACAAACCCACTGAACAGGGGATGCCATCTCCCTCGCTTATCAGAGCCAGGATGAGCCGTGTCCCCCAGGAGTGAGAGCACACTCCACTCAGAGCGCGCATCCTTTTGGGCATTAGAACACGGCACCTCTCTAACAGACATTATAGAGATGTGGGCTGGGCTACACCTAATATTTTGTGAGATTTTTTAATCTTTCAGGGGAGCCGATTTCCTCACGTGGGCTGGGAAATCCCGGTGAATGAGGAAATTCGGTTAGGTGTTGTAAAATGCTTGCTGTGCCTTTCTCTCTAGCACACAGAGATACGTGCGCTTTCTCGCTTTGTCAGTTGAGTTCTCCGCTTGGTGAACCCTGCAGAGATTCCTCCAAGGCACCCAGCATCTGACTCAGCGTCATGCCCGCTGGTCAGCCCGTGTTCTGGGTATAGGTGTCCGCTATGTGCAATCCCCGCTGGCGATCCCATATGCTAATTAAGCCACGATGTAGTCCCCCCTCCCAGCCGGACCCGTGTTTTCTCTCCCCACTAACCATCTCTTTTTCATATGAGTACTCCCCTTTCTCAGGGCTAGTCCATATGTCTTCTTGCCACCAGGTCTCCCTACTTGGGGAGCAGGTGGCCTCTGCAGCGTCCTCCCTATCGGGACTGCATGCTTTCCCAACGTACTGTCATATTAAAATTTCTAGAGATTATCTAGATGCATTACGACTCCCATAGTAAGGGCCACGGAACACATTGGAAGACTGCGCCCCTGGTGATGCAGGTGCGCTCACGCTCTTGGCTTGGCATAACCTCTCATTGGGGGCTAGGTAAGGTTCAATCATTGTGGCGTTTTCCATACATTTCGCCATAGTGGAAGTTTTGCATTTAGTAGCATTTAATTTCACCTCCCGAAGTGGAACACTCCGGTTACGAAAGTAACCCTCGTTCCCCAGAAATGCTATGTTCCTTTGCCACAATGATTGCCCCTTAGCTGTTAAGCATGAAAGTCTCTTCAGCTAGAAAAGTATGCCTCAGCTTGGCACGTGCTGCGCTTATATGTCAAATTGATTGTAAGTAGCGCCAGCTGTGCATGCTGACGCTGCCAACTCATTGGCATTTCATTGGCCTGTTCAGCAGTGTTATGGAGGGATTTTTATTTTATTCGTATGCTTAGGGATTATTGTAGTTGCTTTCTTTGCAGTTAATTTGTTGATGCTATTTCTTGGCATAAAGTCAACAAAATTTACAAACATAAATCACCTGAACTATTATAAATGCAATAAAGAAAGATGTCATAGTAACAAAGACTTTTTTTCTAACTCATCCTAAAAGCCATCTTTCTAACTGATAAAAGAAATGCAAGAACCACAACCTCCAACACAATCTTTCCAAAAATAAACTGCTGGTAATCTCAGACAGCCCAATGATTAACCACAACATTAACCACCATATAGATGTGTACTTCAACAATAACACCTTCCAGAACCAAATTGCTACAACTGCCCATGCATGCAGATTTGCTCTATTTAACATCAGGAAGATTAGACCCTTCATATCTGAACATGCTGCTCAACATCGTCTTGTGGTTCTATCCCAAAGGGCCACAAAATTGCAAGGACCTTCACTTTTTATGGTCTGCTTGAACACCTGAGTCTCTGGCCATTTTTATGAAAAATCTAATGAAGCATCAGTTTCAGCAATACTTATAATCATATAATTGTCCAACAATAGCACTCCCTATTGAAACATTGTGCAATCCTGAGTGTGCTTCACGCAGGTTTCTTTCCTATTTAAGTCCCTTACACTCTGTAACGAGAACTCGATAATGAAAATAAATAAATGTTAAATTTAATTAGACCTTAGACCTTAGACCTCTCTGGTGGTTTGAAGTGCTACTTTTATCATTGTTTATTAGTGTGCAGGGGAAAAACATGTCTGCTAAATGAATAAGGCCATGTCCACATGTACATAGGTATTTTTATAAACAAAGTTTTCCCCAAGTTAATTTTTTAAAATTCCGTCCACATGAAAGTATAAAAACGCACAATGATCCATGTTAAGGGCACTCCAAAACAATAGGTGGCAATACAAAAAATTATGCTGGGTTTACACCAAATGGGTAATTACAGTTTTTCTCAGTCTAACACTATTTACATTTGCACAACAGTTAATACATTTCTCAAAACAATTGGTAATTTGTGCAATTCAATTCAATTCAATTCACCTTTATTTGTATAGCGCTTATACAATGTAGATTGTGTCAAAGCAGCTTCACATAAAAGGTCACAGTAAATAGGAACAGTGTAGTTCAGTTTGTAGTGTTTAAGTTCAGTTCAGTTTAGCTCAGTTCAGTGTGGTTTAATAATCACTACTGAGAGTCCAAATACTGAAGAGCAAATCCAACGATGCGCAGCTCTATAGATCCCGAAACATGAAAGCCAGTGGCGACAGCGGAGAGGGAAAAAAAACTTCACTAAAGGCGGAAGTGAAGAAAAAAAACCTTGAGAGAAACCAGGCTCAGTTGGGCACGACCATTTTAATTTCTCCGCTGGCCAAACTTTTGTGCAGAGCTGTAGTCTCAGTGGCGGAGGCTGGAAGCTGGCCTCAGCGAAGACTCGTCTGTCTCTGGAGCGTCACAGGAATCAGTCTCATGTTCTCCACTCCTCCATGACCATCACAGTAGCTGCTCAGGATTCGGCCAGGTCCAGGATATAAAAAACCTTGGGATCATCCCGTCGTTGGTCTTGGATCGAATCAGTGACTCTGCATAGTCTGAGGGCCTCGGGAAGAGTATCCCCAGGTGGAAATGGAGAATAAAGAAAATAATTAGCGTAGCTGATGTTCACAGTGTATATCAACAAGATGCAGAACCTGTGTGGAAGCCCCCAAGTGGTGCACTAAGTGTATGCTTTACTGAACAGATAGGTCTTTAATCTAGTTTTGAATTGGGAGAGTGTGTCTGAGCCTCGGACGTTATCAGGAAGGCTATTCCAGAGTTTAGGAGCTATAAATGAGAAGGCTCGACCTCCTTTACTCGACTTTGCTATTCTAGGTACTACCAGAAGCCCTGAGTTTTGAGACCTTAAAGAGCGAGTTGGATTGTAGCGAGACAGAAGATTGGTTAGATAAACAGGAGCTAGATTATTTAAAGCTTTATATGTAAGAAGCAATATTTTAAATTCAATACGAAACTTAACAGGCAGCCAGTGTAAGGAGGATAAAATTGGGGTGATGTGATCAAATTTTCTAGACCTGGTAAGAACTCTGGCAGCTGCATTTTGTACTAGCTGAAGTTTGTTAATAGAGGATGCTGGGCAGCCAGCAAACAGTGCATTACAGTAGTCCAGCCTAGAAGTCATAAAAGCATGGACTAGCTTTTCTGCATCTGAGATGGATAGCATACTTCGTAACTTAGCGATATTTCTCAGATGAAAGAAAGCAGTTTTTGTGACATGGGATATATGATTTTTAAAAGTTAAATTACTGTCTAATATGACACCCAGATCTTTTATAGTAGAGCTAGCGCTAACTTTGTATCCCTCTAATTGTAGGTCGAGTTGTGAGATCTGCTGTGTACAGGATTTAGGCCCAATAAGTAATAATTCTGTTTTGTCTGAGTTTAAGAGAAGATAATTGTTGGTCATCCAGTCTTTAACATCTTTAATACACTCAGTTAGCTTGGACAGATTAGACGTCTCGTCAGGTTTAGTTGAAATATATAATTGAGTATCATCTGCATAGCAGTGAAAGCTGATCCCATGTCTTCTAATAATGTCTCCCAGGGGTAGCATGTATATTGTAAACAGCAAAGGGCCTAAAACTGATCCTTGAGGCACCCCGTATTTTACTGGGCTGATTTGTGAAGGCTGTCCATTAATATTCACAAACTGGTAACGGTCAGATAAGTATGACTTAAACCATTGTAGGGCATGTCCCTGGACACCTGTAGACTTTAAGCGATTAATAAGGATACCATGGTCAATGGTGTCAAATGCCGCACTAAGATCGAGTAAAACTAATAGCGAGATGCACCCTTGGTCAGCAGCTAAGAGTAAACCGTTGGTTATTTTCACTAATGCAGTTTCTGTACTGTGATGAGCTCTGAAACCTGACTGAAACACTTCAAAAACATTGTTGGTCTGCAGAAAGGAGCATAATTGAGCAGAAACAACTTTTTCTAGTATTTTAGATATAAATGGAAGGTTTGAAATAGGCCTATAATTAGCTAAGTTGCTGGGTTCCAGTTGTGGTTTCTTAATAATAGGTTTAATAACAGCTAACTTGTAAGGATTTGGAACATGGCCTAAAGATAATGAAGAGTTGATAATGTTAAGAAGAGGTTCTCCTATAACAGGTAGCAATTCTTTAAGTAACTTTGTTGGAATTGGGTCCAATATACACGTAGCTGATTTAGAGCTATTTATAATTTTGTCTAGCTCTTCCTGTTTTATGATTTTAAAGCACTGTAGGTTATTTAGATTCAGAGACGTGTTTACTGGATCTGAAGTATAAGGCGGTGCAGAAAGTTTAATATCTCCTATTTTCTGTCTAAAGCCTTCTATTTTATCACTGAAAAAATTCATGAAGTCATCTCTACTAATTTGCGGTGGAACGTTTTGTTCCAAAGATGACCGATTATTTGTTAATTTAGCAATGGTGTTAAATAAGAATCTAGGATTGTTATGATTATTTTCTATCAGTTTGCGGAGGTGCTCAGCCCTGGCAGATTTTAAAGCCCTCCTATAGCTGGACATACTGTCTTTGTATGCAATTCTAAAAGCTTCTAAATTAGTTTTTTTCCATTTACGTTCCAGGGCACGGGTTGCTGTTTTGAGAGCGCGGGTTTGACTATTATACCACGGTGTAGATTTATTCTCTCTAGCCTTTTTTAGTTTGATGGGTGCCACAGTATTTAAAGTGCTAGTAAAGATGGCATCCATACTGCTGGTTACTACATCAAGGTCATTTGCGTTTGCGGGTGCATTTCGAAGTAGAGAAAGATCAGGTAAGTTATTTATAAATTCATCTTTAGTGGACGGAACAATAGTTCTACTAGGACGATAAATCGGAGCGGATCTGCTAATTTCAGGTAAACACAGCTTATATAGTAAGAGGTAGTGGTCTGTAATATCATCACTTTGTGGTATAATGTCTACATCAATGACCTCAATTCCATAAGACAGAATTAGATCTAGTGTATGCTTTAGGCGATGGGTTGGACCAATAACATTTTGCTTTATTCCTAGTGAGACCAGCAAGTCCGTAAACGCGAGCCCTAATGTGTCGTTAGCGTCATCTATGTGGATGTTAAAGTCTCCTACAATTAGTATTTTATCAGTTTTAACTAGTAAGTCAGAGATAAAATCAGAAAATTCTTTTAGAAAATTGACATAGGGTCCTGGGGGTCTATATATGGTGATTAGAGCGAGAGATAACAAAGGTTTTTGCATAGTGTTTGGAAGGACAACATTAAGTGCTAGTACTTCAAAGGAGCTAAATATAAGTCCGTTTCTCTGATTAACATTAAGAATATCACTAAAGATTGACGCGACTCCACCACCACGACCAGTTTGACGAGCCTCATGCTTATATAAGAATCCTGGAGGAGTTGCCTCATTTAAACTAATATAGTCATTTTGTTTCAGCCAGGTTTCAGTGAGACAGAGTGCATTAAGATTGTTATCTGTTATTATTTCATTTATGATAAGTGCTTTAGGTGCTAGTGACCTGATGTTTAGGAGACCAAGCTTCATGAAATTTGTATTTTCACTTTTTAGTGTTTTTTCTGGTTTAATTCTTAATAGATTATTTCTGGAGCACACAGTACGTTTGTTTCTTGATCTAATAATACGAGGAACAGACACAGTCTCTATGTGGTTAGTTAGGTATGCATTACTGATATTTATGTGGGAGGAATAGGAGTCTATGTGGCTAAATTGCGAATTTTGTGAATTTTTACTTACTAGTCAGATAGAGCGAAGTGTTCTGGAGATGTTGTCCGACAGGAGTTCAGCTCCAGCTCGACTGGGGTGCAGCCCGTCAGCGCGGAAAAGCCTAGGACGCTCCCAGAAAAGATTCCAGTTATTGGCAAAGAGCAATTTCTGTTCTTCACACCATGTTAATAGCCATTCATTCAGAGCAAAGAGTCTACTGAACCTTTCATTTCCTCGGCGGTAGGTAGGAAGCGGTCCAGAAACGATGATCTGCGTGGCGGGCGAGGAGCGTCGAACCGTCTCGATCAGGCTCCTGAAGTCCTTCTTCAGGATCTCCGTCTGCCAGAACCCGGTGTCGTTCGTCCCCACCGTGGAGGACGACGGCACCGAGGCTCTCGGCAGCGCTCAGGATAGTAGGTATCTGTGCAGAAATATTCTTAACTCGGGCACCAGGGAAGCAGAAAGTGCGTACTTTGTTACCTTTGGAGGAAGTGGAGCGGACGTGGCGCACGATTGAGTCGCCAATGATGGCAACATCGCGACCCGTCTCGCGGAGAGGGGCGAAGCGGTTCTCCGTGGGGATCTCGAACACCGGAGGAGGAGACGTTCTGCCCCGGGACCGGGTAAGCACTTTACGCGGCTGCACCCAGGGGCCGTGGTAGCCGGGTGTCGGCGTGAACGACGCCTGGGCGAACCGCGTCCTCGGTGCGCTGGGCCTGGACAGAGAAGCACACGGGGTTGATGAAACTGGGAGATTGTCGTTGTATCGAACACTTACCTCAGACGAGCGAGTACGGGTTAAGAGCAGAGCCCTGATGCCCTCTCGCTTCGTCTCCAGCGAGCGAATCTGGGACTCCACCGCTTCCAGCTCCAGCTCCAGCGCCTCCATCGATGCCTCTCCTGCACTCAAGGACAGACACGCAAGCGACATTGTACAAGGTGAAGAGCAAAGTCAGAAAGTGAGAAAATGAGTGAGTGAAAGAGGTTGGTAGCTTTAGCTGACCAGCGGTGCTAGCAGGCTAAAGCTACAAACACCAAGCGGATGCTCGAGAGACAGAACGTTTAAAAGTAGATTTGTTTGTAAGAGTGTGTTAGGGGATTGTTCACCCCAGGTAGGAGAGATAAATATTTAGCGAATGAGGAGGTATTTTATGATAAAAATGTAAATTACGAATCTAAACTCCAAACAAACGCAGCGAACTCTAAACAAACGCAGCGAGGCTACCGTCCGGTGACAGTGACGTCACTCGAGCATGCACATCATAGTAGCAGTTTCTCATTCCTTTTAACAAATTACGAATGCTTTTGGACATGCAGCAATTGCTTTCATACAACTCTCTACTGTTTTATAACATTATCATTTACTTATGTCATGTCAGTCAAAATTAACTTGTGAATGCTGAATAGTCATTCCATATAAGGCAAGGCAAGGCAAGGCAAGGCAAGTTTATTTATATAGCACATTTCATACACAGTGGCAATTCAAAGTGCTTTACATAAACAGGAATAAAAGAAACAATTATAAGAGAAATAAAAACAAACATAAAAATGGTAAGAATAAAAATAAAATAAAATAAAAGCTGATAAAATGTGTTATAAAAGAATTAAAAAGAAGAGAAAAACATAGTAGTTCGATCTGTCGGACGTAGCACAGTGCTCATTCAGTAAAGGCACAGCTAAACAGATATGTTTTCAGTCTTGATTTGAATGTGCCTAATGTTGGAGCACATCTGATCATTTCTGGAAGCTGATTCCAGCAACGAGGGGCGTAGTAGCTGAAAGCCGATTCACCCTGCTTTGACTGAACTCTTGGGATTTCTAATCTATTTGATCCTAAAGATCTGAGTGATCTGTTAGGTTTGTATTCAGTGAGCATATCTATAATGTATTGAGGTCCTAGGCCATTTAGTGATTTATAGACCAGTAATAATACTTTAAAATCTATTCTAAATGTGACTGGGAGCCAGTGTAAAGACCTGAGGACAGGTGTGATGTGCTCTGATTTCCTGGTTCTGGTCAGAATTCTGGCCGCAGCGTTCTGGATGAGCTGCAACTGTCTGACTGTCTTTTTGGGAAGGCCAGTGAGGAGGCCATTACAGTAATCCACCCTGCTGCTGATAAAAGCATGAACAAGTTTCTCTAAGTCTTTACTGGAAACAAAGCATCTAATTCTTGCAATGTTTTTGAGATGATAGTATGCTGATTTACTAACTGCTTTGATATGACTATTGAAACTCAGATCTGACTCCAGAGTCACACCAAGATTCTTGACCTTATTTTTTGTTGTTTGACCCTTAGAGCCAAGGTACGCATTCACCTTGAGAACCTCATCTCTGTTCCCAAACGCAATGACTTCAGTTTCTCTTTGTTTAACTGAAGAAAGTTTTGGCACATCCAATTGTTAATTTCATCAATGCATTGGCAGAGGGTGTCAATGGGGCTGTAGTCATTAGGCAGTAAGGCTAGGTAGATCTGAGTGTCATCAGCATAGCTGTGGTAGGAGATTTGGTTCTTTCTCATTATTTGGCTCAGAGGGAGCATATAAAGGTTGAACAGGAGTGGTGCCAGAATCGAGCCTTGTGGGACTCCACATGTCATGGGTGTCCACCCTGACCTATGGTCACCTATACTGACATAGTAACCTCTTCCTTCAAGGTAAGATCTGAACCATTTGAGGACCGTCCCAGACAGCCCAACCCAGTTTTCCAGCCTATCCAGAAGTATGCTATGATCGACAGTGTCAAATGCAGCACTGAGATCGAGCAGTACCAGCACTGTTAGTTTGCCTGAATCTGTATTTAGGCGGATGTCATTGATTATCTTTATAAGGGCGCTCTCTGTACTGTGATGTGGTCTGAAACCAGATTGAAAATTGTCCAAACACACCTTGTAGTTTAGGAACTTGTTAACCTGGTTAAAAACAACTTTTTCAATGATTTTGCCAATGAAAGGGAGATTTGAGATGGGCCTGTAATTGCTCAATATGGTGTTATCCAGGTTGCTCTTCTTCAAGAGGGGTTTAACAACTGCAGTTTTAAGTGAGTTAGGAAAAATCCCCGAGAGAAGTGAAGCATTTACCACTTTTAGAAGATCCATTTCTAAGCAGGTCAACACCATTTTAAAGAATGATGTGGGGAGCGTGTCGAGACTGCAGGTTGATGTTTTCATAATTTGCACGATCTCTTCTAAGATTTTGCCATTAATTGCCATGAAATCGGACATAATGTCTGATTTCTTAAGTTGTGGTTGAGCTAGTCTGACGTCGACACAATTTGGCTGATTGGATGAGCTGATTGCCTTTCTGATATTATTGATCTTGTCAGTAAAGAAATGAGCAAACTCATTACATTTGCTTTCAGAGAGTAGCTCACTGGGAATCCGACTGGGGGGGGTTGTGAGTTTCTCTATCGTTGCAAAGAGTTTACGAGCATTGTTTACGTTGCTGTTTATAAGGCTTGAAAAGAAAGTCTGCCTAGCAGTTTTTAGTTCCATATTAAAAGCACGAAGACTGTCTTTATAGATATTATAATGGACTACTAGTTTCGTCTTTCTCCACATACGCTCAGCTTTTCTGCACTGTCTTTTCGTCATTTGTATTCTTGGGGACCTAGTCCAAGATCTCCTTTGGCTGCTAGTTATCTTCTTGGCTTTAACAGGAGCAATGTCATATAAAACTAATAGTCCTCATTTCATTACTTGAGTCATTACATACAAAAATGTTGAAATAAGATAGTCAAATGGCTTTGTCATGTTTTCATTATGACAGTTTACTCTCTACATTTTTTCCAATGCAAAAAAAGTCAGATTTTGGTGACACTTCCTGAAAATGCTCAGGACAGCACTATATACTATTTACACAGCCATTAGAAAACTACAGTAAAGTTAGACATCACTGTTTTTAGTGAGGTATCTGAGTGCAAGACACTGAATATGTATGTTTCACATTTTTACTGTATTTGCTCTTTGCAATTCTGATTTATTATTTACCTCACTAAATACATTGAAAAAATGTAGAGAGTAAACTGTCATAATGAAAACATAACAAAGCCATTTGACTATCTTGTTCATAAACAATGGAACTATAAACTTTTCATCTTGATGCCACTGACACTTTCATTGACATCAATACTTGCTTTTGAGGAATGAGCTATCTATTTTGAGCAAGTGACATGCTTTTGCAGGTTATCAACTAGGTTTTGCAGTTTGTACTAATTGTTTTAAGAAATGCATTAACTGTTGCGAAAATGTAAAAAGTGTTGTGAGAAATGCACCAAAGCCACTGAAAAAACCTGTACATATTTTATTGAGTAAATTGCATACAAGTGAATGCAAACTTAGCAACACATGCGGATTATTGTCCTGCAGTGCAAGCAACACCGAATACGCAATGCATTTGGCACTGATGTATTTGGACGTGTGGTGCTTTTTTCTCCTTTCCAACTGGCCAACACAGCTGGGTTCACACCAAACGCGTCTGTGCTAAACGCATCACCTATTCTGTGTTGTTTGCACTGTGGAACAATAATCTGCCTCTGTTCCCAAGTTTGATAAACTGTATGCTGCTGTGTGATGTCTCATTTTTGATTGGCAAAAACGGCTGGGTTCGCACCAAATGTGTCCACATCATGAGGCGAAAACTCCAGTTGTGTTGTCCACATGACCACACTCTACCAGGAGTACCCAAAAAATCTACACATTTGTCAGAGTTTTCAGAAAGTTTCAGTTTCAGTGAACATTTTCGTATGGACGGGGTCTAAATGTAAATGTAATGTAAAGTCCTTTCTAGTGTTAGACATTTAAACTAATGAAGATAGATAGATAGATAGATAGATAGATAGATAGATAGATAGATAGATAGATAGATAGATAGATAGATAGATAGATAGATAGATAGATAGATAGATAGATGGATAGATGGATGGATGGATGGATGGATGGATGGATGGATGTTTGGGTACAATGTTTATGTTGTGCTGAAAGAGCAACCAAAGGGAAGCTGCTGACAGCCCAACCTCATCTGTGAAAGACTGTGATGATGTAGTTATGGTTTTGATATGTATCACTGCCACTGGAACAGGAGCTCTTGTCTGTACCGATGATGTGACTGAAGGACTGAATCTGATGACAATAAAAGGCATTGTATATACATTACAGCGCTTCACTTTTCTGCAGTGGAATGACAGTTGATCTAAAATGTGCTAGTTCCATGCAGTTTTCTGTGGGTATGTTTATTTAGTTCCAGTTAAAACAAGAATGCACAGGATTGACTGACTGACTGACTGACGGATTGGTTGATTGATTCATTCATATATTTGCAGTAAAACCATTTAGAGTCATCCAGTTAACACTAATTTAAAATGCTTGAACTTCTTTTACACACAAACTCAACCAAGAACAAAACAATGTAATTTTACAGTCAAATATACAAATGCTTTAACACTGTAAGTCAGAACAGATAACATCATGTTCTAAACTGAACTTTCATAGGCTAAAGTCAAAGTGAGCAGCTGTTCACATTGTGAATTGAAACACAAATATGCTCCCTGTATTTTATTCCTTTGCCAATAAGAAACAGTTTATTGCAGAATCAGTAACTGATTCCCAGTTAGAAACCACACTCATGTGTTGAGGTTTTTCCAATCACATGATTATACAGTATATTCTAAAAGAGGACTCTTGGTGTTTTTGAAAGGAACAGTGAGTGCATCATAGAACTCTGTCACCAATACGTCCAGGTAAGGTTATGCAATACAGCCATTATTGTACTATATACAGTGTGTTTTGCAGTAAACTACTCTATAAACCTGGAGTTCATCAGTACATTACAGTACAGTACAGTAGATATACAGTACAGCATTTACATACACTGTGTCTAATTACTTTTAGAGAGTCATGGAGTTGGAGATCAATCAAGTCTTACATGAAATTATCTATGTTGAAGAGGCTGGCTTCAACTTAGCGCATCACTGTAGGAGAAACACAGAAGCCAGAGAAGAAGACGCCGGCAAATGCAGAAGACAGATCTAACACATAAAATAATGCAGTTTCTGTAATGTTAGCTGATGATAGTGTTTTTATTGTGTTCTGATTGACTAAATGTTCCTGTTGGAAGAGAACATGTGTTAGTGTTTTGATCATTTGCTTTTGAAACATGTTTGCAGTGTTTTGTTCGACATGGTGTATTGTGTTAGTTTATTATTGTATTTTGAATATTAGTTTTAGGGTTTAGTTTACAGTGTGTGATTTTGAGCATGAAATTAACAGTTTTGACAATTGAGTGTTTTAGGTGTGTTGGTGCATTAAAAGTTTAGCAAAATTGTTAAATGTATTGAAAAAAACTGTCATAGCCATTGTAAAAAACTGTAAAAAGGAATTTTGCAAACAAAAATAAAGAAAAGCAAATAAAAATCTATAAGTGCAAAAGTATATTAATTTTTTGCATTTTTAAAAATATATACATATATTTGCTAAATATTTTTATTGGTTGGGTTTAGGGAAGGAGGAGGGTGGGATCGGATATGAATATTTGATCATATCGGTGGATATTTGGGATCAGATATTTGAGATCTCAAAAAGCATATACAGCGGCCTCTATCGGATTCACGAAAAGAAAAACTGCAAAAAAACGTAGCTTCTGGGACATATGTTTCTCTTTCTCTTGAAATGTATATAGGGTTGCATAATCAGAATGAGCCTGCGTTGTTGTTGTTGTTTTTTTTTATACAGATATCTCAAGTTAGCCAGTGGCCCCAGAAACACATTTCACTGATGATGTTAGCTTTATCATTCAGTTATTTACAGTATGATGTTCACTCAGTAATGGACTGAATAACGGACCATAGAAAAACAACAGACATACACATTTAAAACAACATGAGACTGAATTAAACTGAGTTGATAAAGAGTATTTACGGCCTATAGTTACCTTAAAAGCTATATTATTCTGCACTGTTTTTAAAACTCTAAAGTCTCTCTCTCTCTCTCTCTCTCTCTCTCTCTCTCTCTCTCTCTCTCTCTCTCTCTCTCTCTCTCTCTCTCTCTCTCTCTCTCTCTCTCTCTCTCTCTCTCTCTCTCTCTCTCTATTTTCCCACCCTCCCTCACCACAAGAGTTTCCTCATGAACACTTTTCACTGTCATTTTATCCCCACACGACCCTGGACACTTCTGGCACTCACGCTCTTTTTTTTTTTTTTTAAGCTAATGATGAAATAAGCAAGCGTAATTAAAAAACATATTGAAAATCATCCCAATGTTTCTCTAGGTGACAATGAGAGAGGTGAAGTTATTATACTCTTCCCCTCCTGCAGTGAAGGGGAAAGGTATGGACACTTAAAACCAGCAAGACACCCCATATTTGTTGTTCTTCTGTTGCTTTTTTAATTCGCCTGTGTCTGATTTATTATCCACTGTAGGTGGGGAACGTTTTTCTCTGTCAGAGCCTGTTGGTTGGCCGCTCTGGTTCTTTATTGCATCCTCACGATCACGAGTTCATGAGATTTGGCTCTGGCTTCCCAGACTGCGGCGGGTCTCGTGTGTTTCCATGATTTTTTTTTTTTTTTTTCATTATTTTATTGCAGCTCTGTTTAAGTGGAATTAATGCAAGCTTCTCAAATCATTTGTCAGTGGTCTCCACAGACCAGGCCCATGTTATGAAAAAAGTTTATGCCACTAGTAGCACTTAAAAATCAGCATAGTTAAAGGGATAGTTTGCCTAAAATCAACATAAATAGAAGTAAAACTGGTTTTGGATGACATGAAAGTAGATGTAAGCTTTTTTTAATTGCTATGACCTAGATAACATATGACAGCTATTTCAAATAAATTTGGTTCCTCCAGTTTCTTAGTTTAGTTTAGTTTAAAGCTTTTTTAATCCCCTTGGTCAATTCATTCTGACATGGTGGTGCTTCACATACTGTACAACAAGAATGACACACTTAACACAGTAAAGTAAAATATAAAAATATAACAACAATAATAATAATTATTAAATATTAAAAATGGCTGGCACAGTGGGTAGCGATGTCCCCTCACAGCAAGAAAGTCGCTGGTTTGAGCCTCGGCTGGGACAGTTGGCATTTCTGTGTGGAGTTTGCATGTTCTCCCGTTTTCGTGTGGGTTTCCTTTGGGTGCTCGGGTTTCCCCACACAGTCCAAAACATGCGTTATGGGTGAATTGGGTAAGCTAAATTGTCCATAGTGTATGTGTGTGAATGAGAGTTTATGGGTGTTTCTCAGTGTTGGGTTGCATCTGGATGGGCATCAGCAGCGCGAAAACATATGCTGGATAAGTTGGCGGTTCATTCGGTCATGGCTACCCCTGATTAATAAGGGACTAAGTCGAAAAGTAAATGAATGAATGTATGAAATAATAATAATAAAATAATACTACATAGATTAACTACATTTATTAAGTAACTGAATTGCTTCAGGGACAAAAGTAAATTTATAATGTTTGTGGAACATCTTATTGTTCGTAGATGTCGCTAATAGGGCATCCACTCAAAAAAAAAAAATTCACCTATGATGAAAATCATCTTTTGAAAGAGGTTTGGACAGAACTGTGTGTAGATATAGTGTGTCCATAGTCAAATTAGAGTGACATCAACACAACAAATCTCTTTTTTATATTTCCTGGCGTTAAAATAGGATCCAAATCCCTCTTGGCTCGTTAATCATATCAACAAGCCAGAATTTTCGCAACGTAACTGAGATTAAAAGATCTGTTCAGCTCTCTGTGATCATCTGCACTCAAGATTAAGTTTTACAAGTTTTTAAAAACAGTGCATGCTTGTAATAAACAGTGGTGTAAAGTAACTAGTTACAAATACTCAAATTACTGTAATTGAGTAGTTTTTTCTCAAAAATTGTTATTTATTAAGTAGTTTTAAAAATGTGAACTTTTACTTTCCCTTGTGTATTTTTTACTGCTGTATTGGTATGTTTACTCCACTACTTTCCTTCAAACTGCAGTCACCACTTTATTTTTTCTTGTCTATAGGGAGTAGAATAATCAGTCCTGTGATTCCTGTTCAAACAAATCGCATACAGAAGATAACAAACTACTTTAAGACATTGGTGATTTATAATTGCAGCAAACTGTTTGGAAGCATTAAAATTGTCCAAGATGTCCGAAATCTTTACACACATTGACCCAGAGACTGTTTAGATGCATGTCACTGATGGGGAGATGACGGATGCTTACTGTATGATGACCGAAATGGTCTTAAACACCCAGCAGGCACAAGACATCAACATGACATCAGATTGACATTGCATTCCAACATCGTGGGGACGTTGGATTTTGTTTGGAAATGAAAATTGTGTTGACGTTAAAACCCAACATCAGACCGACTTCAATGTCCAACGTCCAACCTAAAATCAACCAAATAATCAACGTCTAATAATTATAGTTACAGCTTGATTTTGTGTGGACGTTACCACTATGACTTCTATGAGGCGGTGGATTTTGGTTGTCATACCTGATGAATAAATTTCAGTATTTGACATCAATATAACTTTGGTTTAAGATGTTGGCTTGATGTTGGATTTTGGTCAGTTTCTAACATCCTAAAATCAACAAAATATCAATGTCATTTGACGTCGTTATTGGACATCAAAATGACGTTGTCTTTAGCAGAGGTGTGGACTCTAGTCATGTGACTTGGATTCGGCACGACATCCAATCAAAGCACTGTAGATTGTTTTGATTTGACAGCGTCCAACGTGACTACTATGAGGCATGGACAAAAGTCAAGCGAACGCAAAGAGACTGAGCCAATACTCGCGTGCCAATATTCCGCTTTCGCGTATACATTCGGCCTCTTGCGCGCGTACATTCAGTCTGTCTGCATTCGCTTGACCTTTGTCTACTCTGGCGCCTCATTCCTTTCGTGCTTTTGCTCTCCAGAGATCCTCCTGTTAAACTGGTTATCTCAAGAATGTAAATTAAGGTAAATTCTATAATGAATTCTAGTGTTTTCGAGTGTTAGGTTAGGCTATACTGCCTTGTTTTAGGCTGGTATTATTTACAACTTGTTAATGAATGCTTCAGCATACTGTAGTATTAAGAATAGTGAACTGATAAAATGAAATACAAAGTGTAAATTTACTACAGTAAAGTGTGGTGAATTGTGGTATAATATACCCTATATTGTAAAAATAAAACACACAGCACTGGGAAATATGTTTATATTACACTTGTGTTACCATAGCAACTATAGTATTACCACAACTGATTAATTGAAGTACTTTACTGTAGTAGGCTACTGTTCAAAACACTGCACATGCCAATAGAGGTCCTGTGGAACAGCTTCCCGTCAAAATGAAGAGGATGACAGAGAAAATGTCTTCTAAAATCTCATCAACAATGTAGAAGACAGCAGAGACTAGTTCACTCTATTTTAGTTGACATGATAAAATGGGATTGATAGTGACATATATTTGAAGAGTGAATATACAGTAGGCTATAATATCAAGTTTTTCCTTATTTTTATCACAGTTACAGTTCTGCTTGTGTTTGTTATATTTTAGTTTAAATGTTTTTTACTTAATTAGGATGGTGCACTTTTTGAATGTTTAATAAATGTTTTTAAAACAAAATGTATTCTTTACAACCAAAGTCTACTCCAGGGGAATACCGCCAGGGCCACCCCTGTGTAAACTCTGGCCACCCCAATATGATTTGGCTGTTGATATCATTAATTTAAATTTACTTACGTAAATTCACAATATTTTAATAAATAAATAAATAGCAGCCACTAAATTATTGTTGATTGATTGGTGCCACTGACATAGCTGATTCACTCCCCCACATCAACCAAACCCCCCCCCACCCCCCACCCCCTCCAGCAGCAATGGAAACTTAATATTTACCTTAAGGTACATCAATAGAAGAAGCTGTATTAATAATAATGTGGCTCAAAAAAGATGTATGGTGAGTTTGTGTGTATATAGTAATGCATTATTAATTATTAATTAATTCATTATTCTTCATTAATTTTAGACATGGCATATACCATATGCTGTACAATAAAAGTATGTGAAGTTTTTTATAGCCTATATATAAAAAGTGTTTTTAAACTAAATATTGTTTTTTTTTGATTTTATTGAATTTGAATTTATAGATTTCTTTATGAACAAATTGCAATATTTCAAGAGTAGTTAATTAAATGAATTAAAACCACATTATTTAATTCAACCAGAAACAAAAATATAGCATCACACTGAATACATAATTTTTTTTGGTGTGCCACCCTAAGATTTGGTGCAGCCTCTTTTGGGGGCACCACTGGTCTATCATATGTGTCTTTAAGTGTTTGAAACTGGAAATATCTCATCAAATAATGCAGGCAAAAATGTTATGGTTTATTAGATAAAAAGTTTAATATGCAAGTCATTAATTTTCTTTTCCCTTTATTAATCCAGGGTCGGAACGAACCGCCAAATTATCCAGCACGTTTTTACGCGGCGGATACCCATCCAGCCACAACCCATCACTGGGAAACATCCATTCACACTCATTCACACTCATACACTATGGACAATTTAGCCTACCCAATTCACCTATACCACATGTATATGTATATGACTTGTGGGGGAAACGGAGCACCTGGAGGAATCCCACGTGAACGTTGGGAGAACATGCTAACTTCACACAGAAACACAAACTGACCCAGCCGAGGCTCGAACCAGCGACTTTTTTGCTGTGAGGCGACAGCACTACCTTCTGCACCATCGCGTCGCCCTAATATGTAAGTCTATTTTAGTATTTTGGTTAGTGTTAATAAATAGTGCACCAATATAAATTACATCAAAAAGCACGAAAGGAAGAGGGAACACAAGACACAAATTGTGAGTGTATATAATCTCTAAGAGCGCTCAAGAAAATTTGTGTGTGAGCAATACATATTTGAAAGCGTGAGAAAATTTGAGCGCGGGCACCGTATATTGGAGAGCCCCCAAGCAGTTTTCTCCACAAACAGGAAATCGGTGCACGAGCATCACACAAGGTAGAAAGCAAAGTTCTTCAACTTTATGTGAAGAAAACAACGTTATTGTTTGTATGAAGTAGCCTACTTCATTGAGAATGTGTGCTACCATTTTACATTGCTGCTAGACGGATTTGCATCTCAATCTCTTCAGCACACAAGAGATTCAATTGACAAAATACCAATTTCACTTAATTTTACTTTACAGCATACTGGAGTTGTTGGTCTACTGCTGCCTTATTGAGGTCATTTATGTAATTGTAGTTAATCACAAGATGAGCACCGAAGACATAACATAGCACAACTAAACTTAGTGAATTAGACAGCAGTAGACCTGCAATTTCTGTGTGATGTGAGGCAAAATGGAATCTATTGTGGTGGAACTCGTTCTTGTGCAATGTGGAGACAGACGCAGCACTGTTCAGCACTTTTTCAGAAAATTACATTTGTATTTTTATGTATCTGAGCAATGTTTTTTTAATAAAAAGGTTTGTTTAATAAATACAGATCTTACAACCATACATAATCTGTATACATTTTATTTTTCTGTTAAAAAGACTCAAAAAGACTCGAAAGTCAAACCGTAGGAGTTTGGACTTGACTTGAGACTTGTTGTCTTTGACTTGGGACTTGACTCGGGACTTGCCTGTCTTGACTCGGGACTTGACTCGGGACCTGAGGGCAATGAATTGAGACTTACTCGTGACTTGCCAAACAATGACTTAGTCCCACCTCTGGTCCTTAGACACTGGCTAGACATTGAATTTTGGTCACCTGATATCACGGTCTAAATCTAACCGAATATCAACGTCTTATGACGTTGTGTGCCTGATGGGCAATAACTAGATGCACTACAGAATGTTACGTTTATACGCATGCACAAATTACATGTAAATTCATCTGCTTTTTACAGTGTAAAACTCACTACTCTTACATACTTTTTAAAGGGCTAATTTTAACTCATACTTTGAGTATAAGTTTATTTATTTACAAAAGATACGCTTACTCTACTTGCACTACATGTTTAGGCAAGTAATAGTACTTTTACTTATGTAGGATTTTTTTTCAGTGCACTTTCCACCACTGGTAATAAATACAGTAAAATTGCTACGTAATTCATCACTACAGCCGCATAGTGTCAGTAAAATTATAAAAGAAGACACTTCAATCCCGGTTTGTGGATGTTAAATCAGGTTTATTTTGTATATTTATCTGATGCAGCAGGAGATGGTTATGACAGGCACGTCAGAATGGCGGGCGGGCAGAACTAGCTCATAAGCTGATGGGTATTTCGAGCTAAACGTTTTAAAGACACACTCTGGAGACACAAAAGACTTATCTTAAAACTTTTTTGTCAACAATTGTTTTTATTATTTCAGTTTTTGTTTTACATAGAAAGCATACAACATATGACTCTATCATCATACAACCCTGAATCCCCACCCCCCACTCAGGTAGACTTGTTCTATAATAACAGAAGTTAAAGGATTGCTGTAAAACAAAATAAATTAATAAAAAAAAAAAAAAAAAAGAATAATGTTAAACCAAATTAAGAGTAACTTTTCTTAAATCTCGAAAGAGGGGTAAAATAGGTAACCTTTACGGGGTGTGCGCTATCTCCTATTATTTTATGTGCCATCCTCAACACCTGCTGTTTGTAATGGGATGCAATACTTCGCAAGGGAATTCTCAAAATGTTTGAGTCCAAATTAACCATGCCTTGAATGACTTCTCCTCATCAAAGAATCCTGAAAAAATTAAATATAAATAAATTCAGTGGGTTCAGTCAGTTGATTTAGGTAAAATCCGTTTCAGTGGATTTATTTAACAAGAGTTGATGTTAATTAGCATTATAATTATTGTAACTATTCTGTATTTTTTTATATAATGTCTGCAGCAGTATGGTGATGCCCATAACAAATTTCCTGTCTAGTACAATACAGTTTACTACTACTACTACTACTAAATACAATGTGTAAAAATAAAATTATTTAATTTTAATAAAGTTTTACAATATTTAATAAATATTGTTCAATAAAGTTTCACAACATTACTCTTTATGACTATTTTATCAATACATTGAGGTTGATGATGTGTAAATAAGAAAACAAATATAAAATAATTAATAAATATTTCCTCCCAAAAATGTAATTATTATATTATCTGGCCACTGATTTAACCTGCTTTGATTTGAGGGATAAAGTTCTCTAAGCAGAATGCTGCACTCAAAAAAAAAGGATTTCTGATGCTTGTCAAACTTATTTAAAATGAGCTGTACTAACACAATTCTTGGGTTTTAATTGTTTTATGTTTAATCCACTTAAATTTGTAAAAACTATTAAGCGAACTTAATTGATTTGCGTTGGGACAACATGAAGGTATTGCATTCAACCCTGCATTCTTTACAGTGTAAGTTAGATTTCCTGTTTTGGAATCTGGGGTGCATTTCCAAAAACCATCGTAGCCAACAAAGGTCTTAAGTTTCGTCATTACAAACATAGTGCGTTGATTTGGCAATTCACAAATCTATTGTTCCAACTAACATTTACAAACTGCGTCACAAACTTGTATGCTTGCAACTACACCTCTAGAGCTGTAGTTAGAATTATAGTTTCTGACTGTGCTTTATTCCCAGTGATTCCCCTGTGTATGAAGTCAATCTAGGACCATATATACTTGCAACATAAAATAAAGCTTTGCTAATAAAATAAAGTATTGAGCAAAAAATTTGGAAAAATTATTTCAAGGCAAAATTGAGTTTTGAGAAATAAAAAGGATTTGCATTATTTTATTTTACAATTTTTTGATCAATACTTTATTTTTTGTTTGCAAAACTTTCTTTTTATGCCCTATTTATTTAGAATGTTCCAACATTTAAATTTGGAATGATTTATAACAAACATTAAAGTCATCTCTCTTGGGTGTAATTTGCTTTCAAAGTATTTTTTTTTTTACAATTCAGTTTTAGTGATCTTCATATTGACAACTGCGTTCCCATCATAGTGCACTTTGAAATCATTTATGCCATTTTGAACGCAGCTGTGGTTCATAAGAAAAAAACTATAGGTGACCTGTTATTTAAAAGCAGAATTTTCGTTACAACTCCAAAGCTTTGTGAAAACAAAAATATATAGTCATAATATATATTCATTCATTCATTCATTTTCTTTTCGGCTTAGTCCCTTTATTAATGCAGGGTCACATACACTATGGACAATTTAGCCTACCCAATTCACCTATACCACATGTCTTTGGACTTGTGGGGGAAACTGGAGCACCCGGAGGAAACCCACGCAAACACAGGGAGAACATGCAAACTCCACACTGAAACGGCAACTGACCCAGCCGGGGCTCAAACCAGTGACCTTCTTACTGTAAGGCGAACGTGCTACCCACCGCGTCGCCCCAAAAATATATAGCATACATTAATGATTTTAATTTATAGTAGGTAATTTATTAAGAAATGTATTCCGCTGTGGCGACGCCTGATTAATAAAGGGACTAAGCCGAAAAGAAAATGAATGAATGAAAACAAGTGCATGTTTTTACCAAAAACTAATATTGGACATGTGCTTCTAAAACAATAGAATTTGCAACAAAAAGTTATGGGGTTCTTCTCTAAAGGAGTTGTTACTCCACACCGTTTAGAGTGTCATTATAGACGTTATTAACTAATGTGGTTCAAACGATGAATCTGCGACAGAGATATACGGTTTTGGGAAACACTTGCCACTACATCGTTCTATTTCCCAAACGATGCATCATACTAGTTCAGCCGTAAGTTACATCGTTGTTTGGGAAAAGTACCCCTGGATCGTTGGTTGTGATGTCTAATTTTAATTCCATATGTATGATCAACATTAAATTGATGTAACTGATGTGTGTTTTATGCGGTGCACTGCAATTTCTATCTACATTTTTTATTATTATTCTCACTTACTGGTTGATGCACATCTCAAAGTGCTCAACACAAGTCTGGCTGTGTTGCCTTTGAATCTCCTGGGAGGTTATGTGTGTCAGAGAGCTTGTAAAAGCACATCTTCACCTAGGCCCTGAAAGCACTCTCACTTCACCAGTGAAACTCAACTCAGTGTCTTAGCAATTAGCCACAATCTATCTGATTAAGGAATGCATGCTGTGAATAGGAGGAGTCGTGTATTTTAGATCTTGTCGTGCTAATTAGGTTCCTAGGCCCGTAATGGCCATTTTGATAGATGAGAACTGAGCCGTCCTACACCTTGAATGTCAGTATGGCAGCTGAAGTCAAGCTTTTATCTGAATTAGTGTAACAGTAGAGGCTACAGGCACATCTAGACCTTCATTAGCAAGCCGACATACAAATACTCTCAATTAGCCTGGAAAGAGGAACGAGACATGGCAAGTGAATAAAGCCAACAGAGGAAATTTCGCCGTGGCCCTAGGGCTGATATTAGTCTGGTGTAATTACGATCATTAGCTACGTATTTACTTTCTTTTTTTTGTTAATCAAGTTCCTTTTTGTCATCAAATTTGTTTGCACTTTTGCAGGCTTTAACCATATACTCATTTTTTTTTTCTAGAATTGTCTTTTAATAGTAAAGAACTCCAAATCTCTCTGTGTTGACACAATTGCTGTTGGAAATGAAGCCTTACTTATTTAAGTGGTTTATTTAATTAAGCTGCCATTTGGAGTGGTCGATTGTTCACATTATGCAGTAGTCATTCACCATAAAGGCTCTTAACAGTCTTTGTTTATTGTGTCAATAAACAAGGTGCAAGATCATATTAGTGCGGAATAGAGCTTTAGCAAATGCAAAACAAGAGAGACATGCTGATGTTGAAAAGCGTAAATCTAAGTTTATTATTTATTGAAGTGAAGTATTTTGTGCTTTACAATTGGGTTAAATGTGTTCATTTTTGTTGGCTGTAAATAGCAAAGCTCATTTAAAATATCTCAAGCAACTAAAAATTATTAGCTTTTAATGAATAGCATTATTTTAGAATTACCACCAGTTACTTTTTTAAAGAAGCCAATTCTGCACACCAAGGTTGCATTTATTTGATTAAAATTACAGTAAAAAAAATTAAATTGTGAAATATTATTACAATTTTAAATGACTGTTTACTTATTTAATGTACAGTGCTCAGCATAATAGAGTGCACCCCATTTTGAAAATGAATATTTTTACCCATTTCTCAGTGAATATAGACAATGTATTTTGGTGCATTTAAACAAAACATATTTATTAAACAGATATATTTATTAACATGATATTTTGGTCACCAAACATATTTAGAAATGGAAAGATAATACAATTAAATTCAAGCTAAGTATTGCAAAATTACAAAATTTCAACAAATTTTTTTGCTTCTCTTGATTTTAAATTTGTATTTAATATTTTTCTATAACATAAATTTTGGTGTACTAGTGTTTGGACTGTTATTGTGTTATTTTGTTAGATAAGCTCTAGATTTGGCTTCAGTACTGACTAATCTAATGTATATGCACAAATATAATACTGTATAGCTTCCCATACGCTGAGCACTTTAGTTTCGATTTTAATTTGTTCTTGTGATTCAAAGCTAAATTTTCTTCAACATTTTAACTAATTAATCAATCAATCAACTTATTTCTAAAGCACTTTACTACAACCAAGTTTTACCAAAGTGCTCTACACAAGTAAAAACAAATTATACAGCACAACTACAAAGCAGGCAATGCAAAACAATATAAAAAATATCAATAAACCCCTCTGCAATATCACCCCTCTGCTTGTATCTTAACCGTGGGACTTCAAGCAGACGTTGGTCAGCAGACTGCAAAGCTCTGCTGGGTTCGTAATGTGCAAAATTTTGCATAAATAAGAAGGAGCAAGGCCATTGATTGCATTAAAAACAAACATTAAAAGGTTAAAATCCATTCTAAACTTAACAGGGAGCCTTAATAGGTCTTTAGTGTCACATAATCATTCACAAAATCTTAAAATCTGATGATTTGCTGTGATCAGTTATTCTTTGTAAAAAAATCACTAATAACAATCCTTACAATTATCAGTGGTGACAAAATTGCTTCCTATTATCGTGGAAACTAAAACACTTTTCTTTAAGGATAATGTGATTTAAAAAGACAAGTCAAAAAGATAATTTGCTTTTATTTGAAAGGTTTTTTTACAGTATACTTTAAATGTACTTATACCATCGATCTAAGTCGATACCGATTACCGATTCCTTGTCATTGTGATTGACCGATACCAAGTGCTTCATGCTAATGACATTTTCCCTCAAAGTATGATACATAAGTGGAGTTTTCTCCTTACCCAAGAGAATAAATATAGAATGTTGCATATAATCCCTTAAACATGTCTCCTATAACCATTTAGTGTGGACATGTCATGGTCAGAAGCAGCTTTACAGAACAAAATAGATAAAACAGATTTAAAAAAAGTGGTAAGAAAAATTATTGACAATGCAATTTAAAAACATTGCAAATCATGGAATAATCATTAACATGTCTTACTGAAGAAAACATTTGGAGCACATATTTTAAAACATAAGAAGTTAAAATGGACACCTATGAATACATTACTTCTTTGCTAAAAGGAAATAGGCATATGAACATCTGTTTATCGCAATTAGTATATTACAAAAAGTTATATCTATTCATTTAACCTAACAAATGTAATGCTTAGAACATCGATGTGCCTCTCGCAATCTTTTCTTTTGCTTATCGCAGCGAACGTTCATGCCCCACGCATGCATCACCTCTACATGTAAACTGTTGTAAACTTGTAAACAAACACTTTTGTTCGGTTCATGAGATCGGCCAGATTGGCGAGTACCAATCGAGTCATAAAATGTGATTATTGGCTGATACCGATCTCTAGCCGAACTATATTTATTTTTACTCTTGGACAATTTACTGTGATCAATAAAAGTAAATACATTTTAATGGTATTTTGAATATAATATTAATAATAATAATAATCGCCAACCTGGTTTCATCAAGTAGGACATATTCCTGTATTAACATCTACAGTTACTCCCTGGAACAACATTTCAATCAGCCAATCAGAATTAAGTGATACGCTTACCATTTATGTTAAGTTTAGGCTTGCGGTTAGGTTTATGCACTTCCCAGACCTCCTAGTTTTTCGAGATTTTTTACGTGATTTTATGTGTTAAAAATGACTGATTTGGTGGTGGTAATTTGCAATTAATATATATGTATATATATACAATGACAATGACACAAATCATAAAAATAAAGCTTCCTTTTTTTGGTCTCTTCTCTTGTCAAGACAAGATCTAAAACACATCTAAAACGGTAAGGATTGAGCCATAGAAGCTTGTATAACTCTTATTTTTATCCACCATCTTACATCCTCTCAGATTTCACTCCCCGGAGCATCTGACATCAAGTACCTCACTCAGGACATGCGTTAGGGCTTCCCCTACCGTGATACACCTAAAACACGGTTTGCTGTAAAACTCGTCAATAGCAGGGAAGCATTTTCTCTTGCCAACGGCAGAGAACGTGTGAAGCAAAATCATTTATCAATTTGACGTATATTATAATACCAGCCATACATGTAAAGCACAAATAATGTCCTTCAATTCGGTCATGTCCAGCAGTCGTTATACTTGAATCAATCTCCATCATTGTAAGCTGCTTGCTTTTCTGTCTGTTCCAGTGCTCCGTTTGTTAGTTGTTAGTTCATACTTTCTTTTGCAGTCTGAAGTGTGTCAAACGCACAAAACGCCCAATTCGTGCCAGAGGATGTCTAATCTAATCTTTGCATTGACTTCACCTGTAAATCACTCGCGCTGTACAGCCTGCAAAACATTCTCTCACACTCTCATGTTTGGATCGTGAGGGCGCAGGTGAGACGTCATTTTTCAAGAGTAACTCAATACATCACGTGCGCTGCGTATGCAACATCTATAAGTCATGTAAAACAATTATTTGCCAACTGAAATAAATATTATTTGATTATATGGTTTGGAATTGGATGTTTTATCAAATTAGTTACGTTTTTTGCAATTATTTTGTGTTTAAATCAAGAATTTTGCAGGATCGCTAAAATTTGTGACTTTTTGCTGATTTTGCGTTGGATTCAGCGATCGCGGAATCTGACTTATACATGATTATTATCCAACTGTTATTCCCCTCTGATTTTGGGAGTTATTGACAGTTATGGTTGGGTTTAGGGGTAGGGAATAGGTATGGAATACATTTTTAAACAAAAACTATGGTCCAGGATCAATACAGTAGATGTTAATCCTGAATCACATCGTACTTGGCAAAATCATGATGTGCAATAATAATTGATTTTTATTAAGCAGATCATAGTACTAGAACATTCAAAGGATTATATGACATTGAAGACTACACTGTAAAACCTAATAAATTAAGGTAACTCAAACCATTTGAGGAAACCGATTGCAACAAACCATTTAAGTTCAAAAACTAATCCTAATGAGTACTGTGAACTTACATGGAGTACATTGAGTAAATGAAGCAATATGAGCACAGTAAAACCCAATAAATGAAGAGAACTCAAACCAACTGAGTACTGTAAAACCCAATAAGTCAAGGCAACTCAAACTGTTTGAGAAAACTGATTACTACAAACCATTTGAGTTAAAAAAACGAATATATATGAGTACTGTCAACTTAATCCATTTAAGTTAAAGTAATGATGTATTTAATTAACTCAATACCTTCAACACTGAGTTCAAAACTCTTTTCAAATGAGTAGAATTAACTTTCAGCTAAATTTTGAGTTTATAACACTCATTTCATTTAATAAAGCTGACTGTTGGGTTTTACAGTATAATTGTGCTTAAAATACAGCTTTAAACCACAATAATTAATACAAATTTATAGTTTTTCTATATTCTACATTTCAGTTTTTACTTTTTTTAAAAGAAATGCATCGTTTGTTAGTTGATTAAGCTTATTTTAAAAGCAAAAACTTGATTCTGATTCCAAACTTTTGACTGGTTGTGTATCTTCTGGTTGTGCTCCGTTCTAGCCACTAAACGGACTGCTACACACACTGCTTATATCAATTGTTATTTTAGCAGCGACCAACAAAATATTGAGTCTTGCTGTGAGGAAATATAGGTCTGACTCTTAAGGAGCCTAAATGGCTCTAAAAAATTGCACAGAGGGAATGGAAGGTCAAATCAAAACAAAAGTAAAGCAGTGTACATACTGTCCAAGTGTAACTCTTGGGTGCACTTTGCACTAGCAGAGAAGGTATTTCGTCCCACCTCCCCCTTTATTTCCTGCAAATGAGAAAGAGATGTAGTCACTCCCCAACTGTGAGTGAGTGGCTGTTGAAATGAAAAATACTCCCAGTCGCCTCTCAGAGAAGAACACAGCAGGCCACATGACATCAACTAGTGAAAATGCACCGCCTGCTACAAACAGAACAATTCAGTCAGTGTTAGTTCCCCTGGCAAATCTGAAGCAGTTTACTTTAAAATGTGTAGTATTTATTTATAGGGATTATAGCAATTGGCTTTTTTTCTCTTCCTGTTGTGTTTTTTACATTAGTTATGTTACATTTCTAAATATTTCATATACTGCAGTAGTAATATGCAGTGTTCGAATTATACATTGACGATTGGGGAGTCAACTTAACTCCTTCATGTTGTCCCAGCACAAATCGATTCTGTAGAACCCAGCAATTTCAAGCTGATGGTAATTAGAATTTTGCTGCAGTGATTAATGTTGACAAAATGTTGTCAAATGTATGTATGGCTTATGCTATGGCTGGGTGATATGTCAAAAATGCAATCTCAATAATTATTTTTCATATTGAATGATAACAATTTATTTCAATATAAGTTGTTAATGCTTCCATATTTAAACGAGTTCCCCAACAATGACTGAAGCCACAAACTTTAGAGGGTCCATTAAATGCCATTACATTTTTATCTCTTAAATCAATAATGAGTAAAAGCAAACATTTTATCATGATTCGATATAATATAGTTTACCGGCCCAGCTTTAGCACACTCACAAATGATTTTTGATGCTTGTTTAAACTACTTATTTCAAATGACCTGAAACAACACTATTCTTGAGGTTTTTTTTGTAACAACTTAATTGTTTCATATTCAACTCATTTCAATTTGAAAAAACAATATAGTTAACTTAATTGATTTGTGTTGGGACAACATAAAGGAATTGTGTGGAACCCAGGATTTTTTTACAGTGTATATGCTTAGAATTTTTATATCATATAAACATCAGATATATATATATATATATATATATATATATATATATATATATATATATATATATATATATATATATATATATATATATATATATATATATATATATATATATATATATATATATATATCACTGAAAAAGTAATAAATTATATAGGTGTGTTCAAGATTAGTCACAATCAGCTGCATCCAGAATAAAAGCTTGTTTTGACTTAAGATATGTGTGTGTATAATATATATATATATATATATATATATATATATATATATATATATATATATATATATATTATGTATATTATGTAACACACATACATAAAAACAAAACTATTTTTGCATATATATTTAAGTTTATACACTACCGGTCAAAAGTTTGGGGTCAGTTTGACTTTTAAATGTTTTAAAATAAGCTTTATAATTTAATTTAATTTAATAATTTATTCCAGTGATTTTCAAGATGAATTTTCAGCTTCACTACTCCAGTCTTCGGAGTCCTTCAGAAATCACTCTAATAATAACAAATATTATTATTATTATTATTATTATTATTATTATTATTAATGTAATAGTAATAAAATCAATAATGACTGGAGTAATAATTTCATTTGAATCTACATACAATAAGTAAGCAGTTATTTAAAATTTTTATAAATATTTAACAATTTTTTAAATGAAAAAAAAAAAAAATCTGACCCCAAACATTTGACTGGTAGTGTATATAATTTTGTGTCGTATACATATCTATTGTATATCTAAATCTACAAGTGTATATTTAGATATGCATAATAAATATACACCACACACACACACACACATATAACATGTCAAAACATTTATTTTGGATGTGATTTATTTATTTATTTTATTTTTTTAAGTTTTCATCTTAACTTTTTTTGTAACTATAAGCACATTTGTTTGTGTCCATATATTTTTATATTTGCATTTTAATACACCAAGTTTTTAAATGAAAAGCAATGTACAAGTTCCTATAATTTTCTTAATTTTGCAAAAAGATGATCGCTGTTAAGATTCTATCGTTCTCTTTGTTTTAGGGAGGTGGGGATGAGAATGTTATTAATGGGATGTCAGTCGCTGTATTTGTGTGTGACCCTGAAGTGAGTGCTGTTCAGGCAGAATACACAATTTTCTGTTCTGACTTCTCTCAGACTCCCACAAGCTGCTTTATACATATCCAAAAGTATACTCCTGATACACACAAAAACACTTTTTTTATTTAAAAAAAAAATTCTCATTCCTATTCTCCTTCTATTTGATGTACCAATGTGACTTCAATAACAGCGGCTCTATATAAACATACATTCCTGTTTCTCTCCGTGTGTGTGTGTGTGTCCGTGAATCTGTGTGCTATGAGCTGACAGAGGGGTGTAACCTGATCCACGAGGTGCTCTTTCTGTGTAAATGAAAGCAGGGAGATTTTTTCCCCCTCGTATTCATGCTCAAACCATCATCCTGTTTGGTATGTGCCCGGTTGTTTCCTCTCATAAGAACTACAAGGTCACAGCAATTTCCCAAAGTCAGGACGGAGGTCAACAATACGCTACCCTCTTATATCATTTTCAGATGGCAAGAAAAACATGGAGGGACCACTGGGAAATTGTAGGCAAAATATATGAGAAACTAAAATGCTCTCAGTTTTACACGGAATTTAAATTTTGAGGGCTAAAATGCTGAAACATTGGTTAGATACCTTAGTTAATTAATTTGAACAATAAAGAACTCATCTGACGTATTATGGTAGATAATGATAATTACAAGATTTAATTATCCATGCTGTTAATATTACGCATTAGAGTTAAGCTAATATAGACAAACAAGGAAAATTGTATCTTGTATATAGTTGTATGTTTATATTGTATATAAACTGATGATTGATATGAAATATTGTTATTTACTATAATAAAATAGAAAAAAAAAATCTGATTGGATGAGCTAATCTGAATATTTTGTCAAAAACAAACCAAAGTCATTCCAATTATTAAAGCGATAATTTATCCAACACACAAAAATTATTTTTGCTGCTTATTCAGACTAATTATTTAAAAACACAAAATAACATTTATTTATTTATTTATTTATTTATTTATTTATTTATTTATTTATTTATTTATTTATTTATTTATTGATTGATTGATTGATTGATTGATTGATTTATTTATTTATTTATTTATTTATTTATTTATTTATTTATTTGTTTGTTTGTTTGTTTATTTATTCATTTGTTTATGTGTTTTTTGTTTGTTTGTTTATTTATTTGTTTATATTATTATTATTATTATTATTATTATTATTATCATTATTATTATTATTATTATTATTATTATACAGTGGTCCCTCGCTATAACACGGTTCACGTTTTGATGCCTCGTAGTTTCGTGGATTTTTTTCAGTGCCATTTTTTTTTTTTTACAGTGCATTGTGCTCTGCGTCCTGATTGTCTGTAGACCATGTTAATCAATCTCCACTGTGTCTCCTGTACACTACAGAATGTGTTCAGCTTGCCAAATTAACATAAATCATCGATCTCTAGCAGTGTGATTTCCAACAAGGATGTAAAAAGGGCTGTAACTGTCCGCAGCAAGACCATTGTAAAAGGGGTCACACACCGTCATGCAGTGCCATGCATTTTAGAATTGCAAACATAGGTTTATATCATCGGCGACCCAAGTCAGTGGCTGTCTGTGGTGCCCAGCTATGTTTATATGTCTGCCACGCCATCTGAATAATTTCATTTTAAAAACATGCAATGGTGCACGTCCGGTGTGTGTGACTAATGTTTGCGCCTGACAACAGGTTTTGCTTTTTGGTTTCATTCTTTAATATTGGACTTATTTTTCTACGAAAATATGAACTTTGAGAGTGTTTAAACAAAAGAGAAAAGTGTGAAAATGCTAATGCCTGTCTGAGAAAAGTGAATAAAGTGTGTAGTGAGGGGTTTACAGCCTTAAAACATCTATAATAATTGTAAAAAAATAAAGCTGACTACTTCGCGGATTTCACAGGTTATTATTATTATTATTTTTGTATTTACTTTTATTATTTAAAACTAAATGCTGGCCTTTGTTATACAGACACCTATTGATGTTGGTGACACAAAACACAGTAAAAAAATCTAAATTTACTCACTATTTACTCACCCTCAAGTGGTTCCAAACTATGGTGGCCGAGAGCTTAACGTGCTGCACCTTAAGAAAACACATGCAATTACAAAAAAACGGCAGCAAATTAAGAAAAGCTCTTTATCCATTTGATGAAGATGCACATGTGCTGCAGATCCTCACAATGCAAACACATTTTTAAAAAATGCGCTGTATTTTCAGACAACAAATCAATGCAAAAAAATCTATGAAACACACTGCATTTACTCACAACTCAAACAATTTATGAAAACGCGCTGCATTTTCTCACAACACTTTCAACTATTACAGAACACAACAGAAATGTTTCAAGGGGACCCTAAAACATGATGGACTCGACTATTTAGGTTATGGTTATTTAGGCTAATAAAATGCAAAAGACAAGAGTATCAGGATGCTAAAATAAACAAACAAAAACTCACCTTTCAAAGATCACCTACAACGTCCGTCAAGTTTTTGGGTCCACTTGAAACACTTCCATTGTGTTTCAATGTTTTTGCAAGTGTTGTGAGAAAATGCGGCACATGTTATTAATTTGTTTGTGTTGTGTGAAAATGCAGCATTTTTTTATGTGTATGCTTTGTGAGGATTTGCAGCACATGTGCTGTCAAATGGATGAAGATCTTTTCTTAATTTGCTGGCGTTTTTTGTAACTGCATGTTTTCTTAAATTGCAGCACGTTAAGCTTTCTTGGCCACCATACCAAACCTTTAGTAGATTCTTAATTCTGTTGAACACAAAATATTTTCCTTAGTGCTAACAGAATAAAGAAATAAACCACTAAATGTCTATAATAGGAAAAACAAATACGTAGGTCAATGGTTACAGGTTTTCAGCATTCTTCAAAATATCTTCTTTGCATTTATGTATTTCCTAATATAAACAGTGTTGGGCACTTTCCTTTAAAAGAGTAATTAGCTACTAGTTACATCTCACAAACAGTAACTGAGTTAGTAACTGAGCTACATAATTATAAAAGTAACTAATTACCATGGAAGTAACTATTGGGTTACTTAAAAAAAAACAAATTTATCAAATTACTATATAAATATAATACAATGTTAACTAATCTACAATGTTTTAATGGTGTTGTGGCACAATGTGAGAGACAATGGCAGCATGTGCTCAACTATACACCTAGATATTATTTTGTTTAATTCTGTCTGAGTACTAAGTGTTTGCGGTAGAGAAAAAATGAAGTTGTATTTGATTTGATGTCGTCTCTTCCATTGGTAGCAGAGCTCACGTTATCACCTGCGTAGCCACTAATTTTGTGGAGGCATGTGACGTTGTGAGGTGCTTCATTAGATTAGAATATCTTGTCACCGAGGACTCTTTTTTTCCTGGGCATAAGTTGCACGATATAAAGATTCTTGACTTTCACCTCAATAAGGAAATTAATTTTCCAGTTTGCAAACGCTACAGTGCCTTTAAACTTGTTGGATTTGCCTTTGTACTGACTCCTGGTTGTTGGTGTGTACGACTGACTGTGCGTGTGCTTGTGTGAGAACACTAGCACTACTCTGCCTCTGATTGGCAAACGATGGAAATGTACTCTATCTAAGCCAATCATCATGTTCACACACACAAACACACACCCACCCACACACACACACACACACACACACACACACACACACGACACACCCGCCCCAGAGAAAGATAGGTCCAACACAATCTCACTTCAATTCGTAACTTTTTGATTTAGTGGCTAATTTGTAGGAATTTGTACGATCTAATTTGTACAATTTAGTACAATCTGCTTATCCCCCAATGACGTTTGGGTTTAGGGGTGGGGTTAGGTGCCACGCCTCCTTTTTAAAATCGTACAATTTCGTACGACTGAACTCGTACAAATTCGTACGAATTAGCCACTAAACTGACAAAACGTAAAATACTTACGTTTTCTCGTGAGATCAGGCTGGATAGGTCCTATGGCTGAGAGGGACGCTGCTCACATGAAAACCGCTTTAGTGTTCTCAATTATAGTAACACGCATTTTGTTTTCAGTAACGGTAATGGCTGTGTAACAGGGGAAATATAATTCATTTCATTACACGTTACTATAAAAGTATCTAGTAACGCAGTTTATTTATATCGCCGTTATTCCACTCACTAGATGTAAAGCCAATGATTATTACTTTTAATTATCACATTATAATTATTAGTGTATTATTAATGTGTTAACCAGTAGAGCTCAAGTTCACATTGCAACAGCCATCATAAAACCCTTCTCCCCTAAATGGCACATCAGTGCGTGGCAGTCATTTTAGCTCTGGGTCTTTCCAGCTAAATCTCAGGCCTTAGAATAGGAATTGAGCTTGTGTGAAGCGAGCGCTTAGATTTATGAGCTGAAGATGCTCATCTAAAGCAGCAGCACTGAGAAATGTCAGGAGGCTTCATTTAAAGGATTACAGCACTAATAAGCAGCCTGATCCTTCAGTCCTTATCTTTCGTCTGGAATGCAGAGTCCAGCTGCTTCTCAGATACTCATGAAGAGCTGCGGATAATTAACACATTAAAGAAAATTCCTCAATGATCTATACTGGAAATCCTGGTGTGATGAGACCGTCAGGTGCTGTGGTGAGATTTGATGTCCAGCTAGATTTTTGTTTTACTTCTTTACTGCTTTATTTAAGTGTCCAGCCATAAAAGTTGATGTTCTCATTTCTAGTCTGATTTGTAATTGAAAAGAAAAACAGCATATAATAGCACGTTTCTAAAACAAACAGTGGCACAAACTTTGTGGAATTAGTAGTTTTTAAGAGTTATACCGTGGGTTTGTAGTTCTGCTTTAATACTCATTCATTCATTTTCCTTCGGCTTGGTCCCTTTATTTGTCAGAGGTCACTACAGTGGAATGAACTGCCAACTTATCCAGCATATGTTTTACACAGCGGATGCCCTCCTGTAAACCAGTATTTTTTTTTAAGTTTGAGGGATGATTTTTGAGTTGGAGTTTGAGCAGTGATACTTGCATTAGTTACCGTGTTATTATTGGCACTTTGAGATTTTAAAGCTTACCTGCTGAAATATTAAAAGTTTGCACTTTCTTGTGGATCAAATACAGAAGGTAACAATACATGCCAAGAGGCTACATTTGAAAATAAATTTCAATTATTTGATGGAAACAGTCCTAAAACAGTAAGGAACAGGCGAGAGTTATGTGGCAGAAGGACTCTATATTTAAACATTTTATGAATTCCCAAACACATAGCTACTGTTCTGGGTCAAATTAGCATTCTAGCAAGTAGATGTACGTTGGAACATTTTAAAAACCCTTCAGGAGGTTTAAAGTTTATTTCACTTTTATATGTACAGTGCATAACTGTGTACACCCCATTTTGAAAATGAATACTTTTATGCATTTTTCAGTGAATATAGGCAATGTATTTTGGTGCATGTAAACAAAACAGATTTATTAAACAGATATATTTATTAAAATAATATTTTAGTCACCAAACATATTAGAAATTGAAAGATAATTTAATTAAATTCAAGCAAAGTATTGCAAACAAAATTACAACCTACAAAATTTTGACTAAATTTAATTTAATACATTTTTTTTTTTTTGCTTCTTTTGATTTTTCCTCTTTTTTTTATTTGTATTTAATACTTTTCTATAACAGTTTTTGGACTGTTATTTTCATTAGATTTGCTCCAGATTTGGCTTCAGTACTGAGTAATCTAATGTATATGCACAAATATAATATTGTATAGCTTCCTATTAAAAATATGAATTTAAAAGATAGATTTGTGAGGGGTGTACTTACATATGCTGAGCACTGTATTTTAGATATACCTTTATATCTATATGTTTTATAGGGTAACACTTTATTTTGATGGTCCAATTGATTATTAAAGGACTGTTTGCTTAATATCTGTTGATACTGCTCCTTCAACAGACATTTAACTGACTATATGAAACTTTGCAAGTGCATGTCAACTTACACTAACCTTAACCCCAACCCTAACTCCAACCTAACAGTTTACTTATAATCTAATGAGAATTAGTTGGCATGTAAATGCAATGTAGCTTAAATTCAACAAACGAACCATCAAAATAAAATTGTGAACTTTTATGGATATTTCTGTCTGTCTAAAATACTGCTAATATGGGGAGTGGGTAATTACTGAAAACCTCATGGGAGGAATTTTATAATATGTTTTAATTCGTTAACATTGGTTAGATACTTTAGTTAATTAATTTTAACAATAAAGAACTCGTCTGAATTATTGTGTTAGATAATGATAATTACAAGATTTAAAAATTAATGCGGTTAATATTATGCATTAGAGTTGAACTAATATAAGCTAACAAGGAAAAGTTGTAACTTTATAAACTGATGATTAGGGGAGCGTGGGGCACAAAGTAAGGTGGGGTAAAATGTTACACAGAGTTATTTAAATATCAGAAGATATTTGCTCAGTGTTAACCATAGCATGCTTCCAAGGTTTTCACCACAGTGTCGGCAGACATCTTTTTGCCAATTATTGAAAAAGTATTAAGGCCACCCACTGTTGGACACCAGTTAAACTAACAAAGTATATTTTTTTTAATTTTGAGTGTAATGTTAAAATTTTTAAATAGAAAATATTTTTTAATAGAAAAAAATAGTTTTATTGCTAATAATGCAAATAAACGCATTGTATAATACTGGATAATAATGCAAATCAATTCAAATGAGTTTATCCAATAGATAAATAAATAAACATACTGTGTTATGTAGGATAAAAAATAAATTGAGCTAAGTACTGAGGAAATATAGCTACTATTTAAAGTAAACATGAATTTAATTAACTATGTGAAATCTGCCTTTTTAAGCATGTGTTACAACTAATCCTCTTTCTGTTACAACTTGCTCCACAGGTGGGGTAAATGGTAACATTTTTACTCCTAACAGTTTTGGCAATACTGCATAGTAACCATAGGTCCGGCGATCATACGACCAGTGCTCATTTGTAGGAGAGGCTTGTGTGTTGTTGGTAAAAAAAAATAGGGTTTGTCTAACTCTATTACTTTGTTCATTATTTGGCCAAACCAAATAGTGTTACTTTGTGCCCCACTCTCCCCTAATATAAAACATTGTTATTTATTGTTAATATAAAATGGCTTTTCTGATTGGATGAGCTAATGTGAATATATTTCATGCTCTTAATATTACGCATTAGAGTAAAGCTAATATAGACCATTTCAATGTGATGTCATTCGTCCATGAACATTTCCTGCTTGGTGTCAAACTATTTTATATCTGTAACAAGAGTTCAATCAGAACTTGATGTTATAACAACTATTGTAATATTATTTATCAATATGTGGAACTTCTTAGACCTTCAGAAGCTATGGAAATTTCAAATGTAAAACAGGAAATATGTCAGGACGATTGTTATTGTTTACATCCCTCAAAATGGTAACTAAACTGATGATTAGTAAAAAAAAGATTGATGATTAGTGTCATAAATGTTTTATGCATTGACTAATATTAACCAACCAATGACCATGATATAACTTTTATTTATTTATTTATTTATTAGTATATTTATATGTTTGTGTATTTATTATTAGTATTAGTATTATTATTATTATTATTTATATTATTATTTATATTATTATTATTTTCCCAGTGATGGGTTACAGCTGGAAGGGCATCCGCTGCGTAAAAAAACATGTGCTGGATAAGTTGGCTGTTCATTTCGCTGTAGCGACCCCCAATTAATAAAGGGACTAAGCCGAAAAGAAAATGAATGAATGATATTATTATTATTATTATTATTATTATTATTATTATATTTAATTTTATTGTTAAAAACCGAACGCTGGCCTTAACAATTTGTTATACTGACACCTATTGATGTTGGCACATTTTCAGAATTTTTCACGTCTATTTTTCTAAGGCCTCTGTGATTTATTTATTAAACAATAAGGGTGTTGCAGAAAAAAGGAAAAAAAAAATACAATATTTAATACAAATACATAAAATTTGTTTCCTGTAATAATCTTTTCTATGAAAAACACTTGAGCAATCTAGAAATTATAAATCACTATATACAGTAATAAACGTTACTACAGGTCAATTGTTATGGTAGATTTATTATCATGATTTAGTAGATCTAGAAAAAAAGCTAAGTGAGATTTATGCATCACATAATACTGTTTTGTCTTTGCTGAAAGTATTAGCATACTGTATATTTATGAACAGTTCCTTTACATGTTAAAGAAATCTATAACAGCAATGTGACATGCGTGACAGCAACGCTAGAGATCCAAATTCTGAGGGATGGAGGTGGCAGATGGTCACGGACCGACCCAAGGTCATCTGGCACCATTACTGTCTGACCGCTGGATTTGAAACCCAGCACTCCTCTTTCTGCCTCTCTGTGTCTCCATATCTACACACACACTTTCAAAGTTGTAAACTAGGTCAGAGAAAAGCAGGAACATGGCCCTCCTATCTTCATTTTAACACACACACACTTACTCCCCACCCATTATTTTATCCCAGGCTGATCTTCTGGCTCTCACATTCAGGCACACACACACACACACACTCCACACAGACACACACATTTTTGCCTTGAACTCGCCTAAATGCTTTTGTTTTTTGGAAATTGCCCTGGCAGAATCCAAAAGGGAGGTGGGACACAACATTAATGATCTTCTTCAGGCATGGAAATCCCAGCCACACAAATACAGATGCCACACATTCACTGGGTTTTGTTGTCTTTTTCTGAAAACAAACCAAAAAAAGGCAGGGGGAGAAAAATACGATGTTTCCAAACTCTTCCACAATCCTGCAGCTTTGTAGTAAAAAAAGAAAAAATGTGGTTTATACAATCTCACCTAATCATATAAATCTGATTATCACAAAAACAGCCGCTGCACTGCGTACCACTGAGTCAATCTGCATTTGCTTTTCTTAGAAACAAACCGGGAATATCTAATGACAGCATGTCTCCTGAGACAGAACCTGACACTTTATTGCAGAAGATGTGAGCTGTTCTTATATGCTGTTAAAGGTACATTATTATACGCACCATTTCTATTCTATGAAAAATTAGCTCTCCTTTTTAAATGAACCAAGGAACAACTTAACATTTAACATTTCTTTTTTTTTTCAAAAATTAGCTTGAATTTAATTGTATTATCTTTCAATTTAATATATATATATATATATATATATATATATATATATATATATATATATATATATATATATATATATATATATATATATTAAATAAAATATTATTTTAATAAATATATCTGTTCAATAAATTAGTTTTGTTTAAATGCACCAAAATGCATTTCCTATATTCACTGAGACCTGGATATAAATATTCATTTTCAAAAGAAAATAATAATAAAATAAAAATAATAAATAATAAAAATAATAAAATATATATATATATATATATATATATATATATATATATATATATATATATAAATTGCAATAGACAAAAGACTTTGTATGCAAAAAAAATTATATTAAGTATAAATATCTAAGATATTTAGTAAGAAATTACCAAGACTCTTTTTTATTAATAAAAATAATTTAATTTAGACAAATTTGAAGCAAATTTCATCTGTATTTGGCTTCATTGCTATATTAACAGTTGAATCTCTTCCAAATAGTGCCATATCCTAACAAACCATACATCAATTGAAATCTTATTTTTAGTATACAGCTTTCAGTTGATGTATAAAAATTGACATTCATGACGATCCATTTTTTGTTATACACGGTCAAGTATTTGAATTGAGCATTCAAAGTGATTCATACATTGATCTGCACACACTGAAAAAATGATGTCTGCAAAATTGTTGCAAACAGTTTATATGTGTTGAATTTAAACAAACAAATTAAATGTAGTGATGTTCAACTCAATTTGTTTGCTTAAATTCACCCCAAATAAATTGTTTACAACTACTTAACTTCAGTTTTAGTAAATCCAAAGAATCATCTTTGATTTTTTTTTTCAGTTCACACAATAATTGTTTCACAATGATAACATTTTGGAAAACTGCTGTCTAATAATTAGCATTTGCACTTGATTAATCAAATTTGTAAAAAAAATTTGTGCAATTAGTTAAATGATTAGACTTGTACTGTAAGTGAATGTTCATGCTTATGGTTTGCTAAAAAAAAAATTCTTAAAACTGAAAAATTACTCCATTCCAAAAAATTTTTACATATTTCTGCTTTCTCATGACATGGAGTTATCACAAGCTGATATTTACAACAGAAAAGCTTTTCTTTGGCCGGGTAATGATGTGAAGCTAGGTCTTTGGGTACTGATGCTATCTAATTCCTAATTCCAGAGTAGTAAAGTCATGCATGAAAAAAAAAATTGCTTTAAATCTAGCCATCTACAAAAATCTTTTTTCTGAAAAGAAGCCATTCAAACAAAACCACATTCATTTCCTGCAGCAGAAATATGCATGTGTCCAGAACACAACACATCTGGAAGTCTTTAAGAACATACATACACATGACACAGTGTTTCAAACCCTCTGATGAGGTCATTGGGTGCCTTTTCTCCATCTTTTGTTTTCCTTGAATGGTTAGAACATCTCTGGGATACTTTTATTATGATTGTGATTTTTTAATCCACCAGAGACCCTATGATGCACACTTTTACACACATATCTTGATGTTAAGAACAGAAGCTAACCAAATACTTTTACAGGAAATTCTGATGTGTCTTGATGAATTTGCTTTATGGACAAGCTCCTGCACAACACATCATTTAGTTTGAATGTGTATTCACCGAATCATTCTTGAAAGCAGAGTGACACCTAAAGGCTGCAGCCCTCCCCCAGCCACGCATTCCATTTTTTCCTTCTTCCATGGGTCTTCTACATTCAAGGACACGGTGATTTTGGGTGGAGAAAAGTGATGAGCTTTAACTTTTCTGTATCTGAGAGCTCCGAGCACTGGTACGGGGCATCAAATTCCTTCCCCCTAATGACTCGCCTCAGGCGGGCTCGAGGTAAAGCGCTGGTTTCATCTCTCGGTAGCTCCATCTGATTGGCCGGCGGGAATAGTCTGCCGCGTGCCTGCTCCCCAGCCAGAGATTGCCACTGTGTAGACTATTGTGTCTGGATAGCAACATTTTTGGCAGTGGCACTTTGAATTTATTCAATGTGACACCAAGAAATGCTTATTTAAAGCAGTGTCGTGCTTATAGATGTATATATACAGCTGTATATGTAGATTTGTTCAGACCCAGCCATGTCGCAGAGCACTGCAGCAACCGACGCGTTTGATTCAGTCAAAATGTCCAAAGCTCCAGTGGTCAACAACAATGAGGTGTGCGCGAACTGTCAGCGGGTTTTAATTAGCGGGATTACAGACACACACAGCATGCGAGACGGTGATTATTAGAAGCGAAACAGAGATAGACATCGACGAACCTCCTTTGAACATCCCCAGTCCCCTTTGTGCTTTGACTGCCGTTTCATCACCTGTGAATATTCATCAGTGGGAAGAAAAGCTACTGTTAATTCTGGCAGAATCCAGGGGGCTTATCATTTCAGTGGTTAAACACACCTCAACATTATGGTCATTCCATTGAGTTCATCAGGTCTCGGTTACCCGCAGGTGCTGATTTGGATTGGATCAAGTTAGGGCTTCAAATTGTCTCTGTGCTGACCTTTTTCAATAGGAAAGGCCTATTGAAATGTGTACATGGGTGAATAGTCGAGGCGAAAGCTATTCAAACAGCATATATTTGAATTCCCGGGAATAAAATTTAACATGCGGTTTTAAAAAGTTACACTATAACAATTTTTTGTTTTATTTAATGAGTTGAATCGTGTGATCAAAATGTTTAGACTTTTGTGAAATGTATCACCCATATAAAACCAACATATTTTTGCTACAGATGTTTTAAAGGGAAATGTTACCTTTTATAGTTTTGCCGTTTCATGCCATTGCCATTAAAATGATGAATACTGGGTGATTACATTCGACGTGGTTTCACTAATAATATCCTTTGTTGAGTTCCCTCAGATTAATTTCAGTGGAAATGATCAGTGCAACACTACATTAATATCCCAGCTTGAATCCCAGAAATGTGAGAAATTTACTGCCCTCTTTTTATCAGTGGAACTAATGGCCTCATATGGTGTCTTTGTGCCATTTTAATTGTTGTCATAAATATTTTGAGTATCTCATCTAAAATATGAGATACTCTCCAAACGGAAATAAATGGATGCGTTGAACAAAGTTATCACACCAAAACAAGTTGCATCCGTTTGAAATAATTAAATAAAAGTGTCCCGATGCTTTTTGCACTGAAGATTTCCATAGTTATCATAATGAGCAAATTTCACTGTTTGATTTGCACGTGCGCCAGAAAAATAGTTTGCCAGCATTTTTTCTTTTTGTTTTATTCATCTGTTCAATGTCCTCAGATTCAGATCTGATGAAGAAAAAGATAATTAACTATCTCATCAGCACATAATTTGAAGTGTTTTCATCAACCGAGAGTCGAGTCGGACATGTTATTGTTCAATGGCTGTGTGTGACTGTGTGTGTGTGCATGAGTGAGTGTTACATTAAGACTAAAAAGAGGTGCAAATCAGATTAAATAAGAGCCAAATTAATTGTTTCTAATTTCATTTTTCTGCTTTCAAATTCCTAACTCTTTCTTTTAAAACAATTTTCTTTCAGAATATATTTATTTCTGGGATTTCATTTATGTTTTTATACAAAACAAAGATAAAAATAAATGTAGATATTAAATTCTATTAAATAAAATACACAGAGCGCACAAATACACATATCCATATTCTCCTCATGTGTGTGTTTGTGTGTGCTGGTATGTAGTGCGTTCTGGTGATGTTGATAGTGGCTTATTGTGTGTACCAGGCTTCCAGCTGAGCCAATTTATGATATAAAATCTACCTCCACATAATTGTGGATCTGCATATGGAGCTTATGAGACAAAAATTCATTTCATTATTAGAAACACATTTTGCCAGGTGTGCTCTGAGCCGAACAAATAGAGTTTCACACACACGCACATAACCTTGCTTGCCTTTTGTCTGTGGAGACACCCACACGTTCTGTATTCTCCTCCATGTCAGACTGCCGGTGACACAATCCACAATTTTCTCCTTAATGCTCTTACAAGGATTTTTTTTAGGTTAATGACCTGCGATGTTTGTATACAGTAACATTGCTAATTTCAAAATAGCCCAGATTGACAATGTTGATTAACTGGGGGGCAACCAATGCAGATTTTTTTTCACAGCTAATGCTAATGCAAAGACCGGGGATCAAATTTATCATGCGGTTTACAAATGTTGAGCCATTTACACTATTGCATTTCTTTGTTTTATTTAATGAGGTAATTTGTGTGATCAAAATGTTTTTGACAAAATATTTTTGTCAAATGTATTCATATAAAACCATCATACTTTGGTACAGATGTTTAAAGGGAACTTCAGTCATGTTGTGCAATTAAATGATACAATCTATATATTAACATTGTCCTTTTAGAATGTTACCTTTTATATTTCAAAATAGCCCAGATTGACAATGTTGATTAAATGTGGGGCAACCAATGCAGATTTTTCCATAGCTAATGCTAATGCGTAGATTGCAGATAGCTAATATAATTAAGATATTGGGGCATAATTACAATACAGCAAATGTACATACACAAAAGCCTGAAATTGTATTATTGTCAATACATAATTTAATTAATTATAATTAATAAAAAAAATATCTTAGACCAGCATTTGTATACTCTCTGATGATTTAAAGTGATTTCTTTATCCTCGCTTGTAAGTCGCTTTTTTTTTTGTTAAAATCGTCTGCTAAATGTGTATACTGTATGTAAATGTAACAAAGGCTTCCTGTTTCAAAAACTAATGCAAAGCAACGGACTGTAATGTATAGAGGAATGAAAACATGGAATGAATTACTATCAGACATTACATGCTTTGCAACAAGTAAAATGAGATTAAAAAAACATTGAAGAAATATTTAATAGCACAATAATAAGTGGATTGTTGATCTGGATGTTATGTATGAATTTTGGATTTTTCTGTTTTTTATTGGTCGTTGTTGTTATATATTAATGTAATTTTGTTTTGTGTTCAATGGACCCCAGGAAGAATAGCCACTAGGAAGAATAACTAGTGGCTAATGGGGATCATATATATATATATATATATATATATATATATATATATATATATATATATATATATATATATATATATATAGTTGAAGTCAGAATTATTAACCCCCCTTTGATTTTTTTTTCTCCTTTTTAAATATTTCAAACATTTAATAAGGAATTTTTCACAGTATGTCTGATAATATTTTTTCTTCTGGAGAAAGTTATATTTGTTTTATTTCGGCTAAAATAAAAGCAGTTTAAATTTTTTTTAAAAACATTTTAAGATCAAAATCATTAGCCCCTTTAAGCTATTTTTTTCTATAGTCTTTTAATGTCACTTTAAGCTAAATACAAGTATCTTAAAAATTATCTAGTATTTACTGTCATTATGGCAAAGATAAAATAAATCAGTTGTGAGTTATTAAATGACAAATGATTTATTAAAACTATTATGTTTAGAAATGTGTTGTAAAAAAATCTTCTTTCGGTTAAACAGAAATTGGGGGGGGGATAATTCAGAGGGGCTCAAAATTCTGACTTCAACTATATATGTAAAAGTATTGATTAGAATTGATTTTAACCTTTTAATGTTTGTTTTTAATGCCGTCAGTGACCTTGCTCCTTCTTATTTATGCAAAATTTTGCACATTCACAAACCCAGCAGAGCTTTGCGATGCTGGCAAACTTCTGCTTGAAGTCCCACGGTCAAGATACAACCAGAGGGGTGATCGTTTTTTTTCAGTGGCAGGTCGTAAACTTTGGAATACCCTTCCTGAGCTTCATACAATCACTGACCTGCCATTTTTTTTAAAGCAAAGCTTAAGAATCACTTGTTTAAATTGGCTCTTAATGCATAGAACTGACACTTCTTTATGTTTTAATGTTTGTTGTAATTTATTATTTCCTGTATTGTTTTGCATTGTCTGCTTTGTAGATGTGCTATATAATTTGTTTTTACTTGTGTAAAGTTGATTGATTGATTAATTGGAGAAATGTAGAAGAAAATTCTGCTTTGAATCATAGAAATAAATTAAAACTGAAACTACAGTGTTCAGCATATATAAGTACACCCCTCACAAACGTATCTTTTAAATTCGAATTTTAGGAATAGGAAGCTATACAGTATTATATTTGTGCAAATACATTAGATTAGTCAGTTCTGAAGCCAAATCTGGAGCTTATTTAACAAAATAACTTATAATAATGGTTCAAAAACTAGTACACCCAAATTTATGTTATAGAAAAATATAAAAAACAAATTTTAAATAGAGGAAAAATCAAGAAAAGCAAAAGCATAAAAATTAAGTTGAAAATGAAATTGTATGAGTGTGTGTATATATATATATATATATATATATATATATATATATATATATATATATATATATATATATATATATATATATATACACACACACGCACACACACACGCACACACACACGCGCACACACACACACACACACACACACACATACTGGTTTTTGTGAATTACCAGGACACTGCAGCCCAAACTGGTGTGTTGGTGTATTAGGGGGGACACCCCTTTCCACTTGCTGTACAGAGATGTGGTGAAGATCAAAAAATCTATTTTGACCCATACAACACAGATTTCACTTTAAAGTTTGTTTACACAAAACACAATCTATAATGTAACAACCTGAAAATATACCCAATTATGAGGACAATTTATAATTTGACACACAAGCTCCGCCTACGACACAAAACTGTATTATAAAGACTAATGTGATTTCTAAGGACACTAGCTATACAACACACAAAAGTGTCATTTGAGTGTATTGAAGGGACATACCTGATCTATGAGGACCAATGGTTTAACACATACACAACAGTAAAGACTGTGTATTAAAGGGACATACCTGATCTATGAGGACCAATGGTTTAACACATACACAACAGTAAAGACTGTGTATTAAAGGGACATACCTCATCTATGAGGACCAATGGTTTAACACATACACAATAGTAAAGACTGTGTATTAAAGGGACATACCTCATCTATGAGGACCAATGGTTTAACACATACACAATAGTAAAGACTGTGTATTAAAGGGACATACCTCATCTATGAGGACCAATGGTTTAACACATACACAACAGTAAAGACTGTGTATTAAAGGGACATACCTGATCTATGAGGACCAATGGTTTAACACATACACAACAGTAAAGACTGTGTATTAAAGGGACATACCTGATCTATGAGGACCAATGGTTTAACACATACACAATAGTATTAGTAATAGTATTTTATATTATTATAAAATATTGAGAAGATTTCGCTAATATAACTAAGATTTAAATTTCACTTATTTTTTTAAGCAAACTAGTGCAATTACTAAGCTTAATTTGAGAAACCAATTAAGCTAATATTATTGAGGAAAGATGGCTTCACGTTTATTTTAAGAAAATTCACTCAATTATGTGGATTTGATTGAGATGTTTGCATTTGAATCTCAACAACGGCAGTGATCAGACGACATTTTGAAGGAGCAGATCAACAGCGAGCATGTTAAGAGGTAAGCATTAACAGTTTATCATTTTATTGTCTTAAGTACTGTAGCCTAAGCTCTTTCAGGAAAGACACATGCTGTTCAAACTTGTTCAGGAGGTTAGTTTTTGCCATATGATGTATATAGGGATACACGGGTATTTTTAACCCATTCCTATTTAAAATTGATTTGCTTCAATATTCATTCTGAATTATATAATGAAATTGAACAAATTATTTGCATCGTAATATTTAACAGCAACGATCAGGCAACAGTTAAGCAGGGTGGACGAACAACAGTGAGCTTGTTAAGTGGTAAGTCTAAGCTAAGCTAAGTTAGCTAGCTATTCAATGGGGTTTATGCACAGCTAGTGCTTTTCCATTTCATAAGGTTCCTTTTACAGCATTGATGATGTAATGTAAAGAACTGTTTATATATAATACTGTACATAAATACTAATATTTGTTTGCTTCATTTTTCAGATCAAAGAAAACGTTTGCAGTATTTTCCCACTAAAGAGGAGCAGTTTATTGAGGCAGATTTTGATAAAGAGAATGGGTGCCATACATCAGGTATTTTTAATAATGTTATTTGTGTATTATTATTATTATTATTATTACTAATTTCTACACTTTTTTTTTGCATCAGACCTCACATTAAATCAGGGACGAAACGAGAGATGTCATCCTCTGTTGCTGGTCTATCTGTATAAATAAGATGAAGAGCTCATCCAGGAGTGCAATGTAAGTGTCTCAAACCGTTTCAGATATTTACGATCTTCAGAAAACTGCACTTTATATTTTTGCATGCTTACAAAAAAATATATAGCTACATTGTTGAATGCACTATTCCTTGTATAAACATGGTTTGTTTTTATACATTTCTGTACACTAGTATACATTTAAACACCCTGTCCATTATAAGTCAAAATACTTGTGTATTTGTGTCAGTCAGCAACATCTACTCAAACATTATGAAGAATTACTGTTCACAGATATAAAAATAAATGGTTTATTTCCTTAATAGATTTCCTTAATGTGTTTTAGTAAACATTTGAAATGTACAACTGCATAATTTAATAATGATAAACGTAATGTTTATTTTACAGTGTGGGAATGCACAGAGAATTGTTGTCTGTCAGAGGGATGACCAACCATGAGGACTTCTGCATTGTCTTGGAGGATAAGCGAGTCATGGCTAGCTTGGAAAATCTAGAATTGCTGAACTAGATTTATACAAATATTCTCCAAATAAAAATCACTTACAAAGAAACGAATATTAAGTTTGACACAAATTCACTGCTAAAACCTTTTGGGGAAAATTTCAGTGCATTGACTGATTGATTGTGTTCCTAATATTTTGAGATATGGCTTTTATACTGGTTTTAGATGTTATGCAATACACTAATTCTGTCAAATTTTGTCTAAAATGTGACTGTTCCTATAAAAGAAAGTTGACAGAACATTTTATTTTCCATGACATGGATAAAGGTATTTTTATCAGAGATTAACATTGCTGTAAATTTTATATAGATTTGTTTAACATATTGCACCATTTTGTTATCAGTGTAACATGTAATAAAATGATATTTGGCCAAAATGTATTGTGTATGTATTTCATTATACATTATATATTTTACACTTTATGAATGAGCAATTTTCATTAATAAATCTGAGTAAATGGTGATTTATTTGCATATATTATAAAAGCACATTTCACATGCTTCATTCAAGTGGTTTTTGTAAAAAAAAATAAATATGAGTAAATGGTGGTGGATTTGCTTAAATTATAAAAGCACATTCTGCTTATAATTTTAAAATCTTCATCTATCACTCAAAAAAAAATTTTAATTTTCACATGATTCATTCAAGTGGTTTTTGCAAAAAAAAAATAAAGTCTTGAAATTTACTTAAAACTAATATGTGCAATTGTGTTACCACTATTTTTTTTAGTAAATAGCACATAAGATTTTTTACAGTGTATAACAGTATGCACAGTCTGTGAACAAGGAGCAAAGTTTAATTTTAACAACATTACAGTAGTTGGCCTTAATATTTTCCATCACAAGACCATTTTGTGTATCAAGAAACATTCTGTGTAGTGTAAAGAAAAAAACAAACGCTCTCACTCTAAGTGTAAAGAGGGGATCTTAAATATTTTAACTGTTCCTAAACATAACAGTTAAACTAAACATTGCTGAAAGAATATTGAATCCATCAACAAACTTCAACAGCAGAAGAATATTCCACTTATTAACAACAAGAAAAAACAAAAACACCTAATGAGATGGTTTCTTTTTTAGGGTTAAGCCGCGATTCCTAACAAAATCCCTAATGTTTTGGAGTGTGTGAGTAGCCAAAACTGGATACTCAGCATTCTTGCACTGCTGGCATTCAATTTTAGTGGTGAGTTTACCCCCTGCTATGTGGTCGCGGAAGTGCCTCTGTACTGCTGCAATTTCAGTTGAAGACCAGGTTCGTTTCTGCTTCCTTTTAGCATCGTCCAGATTTTTTTCAGCAGAATTTTCGTGATTCCCTACAAAAGAGAAAAACAGGTTCCTGAACCCTGGGGTGAACACTATGACGACCAGAGCTCCTCTCCCTCTTTTCCCAACCAGCCACACTCTTACCAACCCTTGCTTTAGTCAAGTCTTATTGTATAGATCACTAATCCATAAGAGTAAAAAATTATGGGCTGCTTTTTTTATTAATCATGTTTGTTTTAGTAAAAGGAGCTATTTATTTATTAAGTTTTTTTGTTACATCCTTGTAAAATTGGTTTTAACTCTTGGCCCAATGTTACATTCCTCATATATCACATATCAAATTGTAAATAAAAGAATGAAATTAAAGACCTGACTTGGCCTGTCACTATTTAATTCGTTTAATTTGTCATGCTTAATTAATCATAAAGTCTTCTCAACACAGCGTTTCTGCTGCACGGAACAAAACTGCTGCAACTAAACAAAGTTTTGCAAACTGTGTGCTAGCTTAAAGTTCAGAGCTTATAATAGACATTTTCAATGTCTCTACTCTGGTCCAAAAAGAAAAAAAAACACTCAATGAAAATACCAAACAATTTTGTAATATAGTTAATCACAAGTGCCTTTAACTACAGTTGTTCTCTTTAATAGGTAAATACTTAGCAATTTTTTTTTATTCTTATTTTTTATTTATGTATTTATTTATTATTCTGTTATTTATTTTCAGTGTAAAATTATTACTGGACTGGAAATGGACTATTAGTTGTTTATCATTATTTTGTGCTGTATTATTTGGTTACTGAGCAGCAATAAATAACACTTTAAAAAATAAGGAGTTCACACCTGATTTTCTTAACTAATAGTGTTTTGAAATGAATTAATTAATAATAATCACTGTGATAACCGTGAAAAAGTGATTATTCCTCAGACTATAATCGTACAACCAAAACTATATCAATCAATATCGTTGCATCCCTACCTGTCACAATAATCAATATATATCGACCTATCGCACAATAAATATACATGACCTCAATTTTTTGTAATGCAATACATCACCATTTATATTTACATAAAAAACACAATAACATAAATGTTAAATAGGGATTGTGTTTCTCAGCAATAGTGTTTATGTTATCTTATTTTTCAGAGGAAAAAAAAGAAAAAATCTGTAGATGGAAAAATCTCCATAACGGTTCTATTTGTAAGAAAATGTGAATTTCTTGTTTATTCAAGTTTAAGGCATCTAATATTTGGACACTTAATTTTCATGATCTAAATAATTTATGAATGAAATCTTTGTTCATCAATTGAAAGTGTGTGGCCTTCTTGCATTATTATGCTGTTATATTATGATTTTACATTCATTGGCATAAAACGGTCTTAAAATGTCAATAATATCACTTATTGCGATTATTTTATGGGGCAATATATCGACCAACAAAATGTTATCATGACAGGCCTATATAGATTAGTAGTTAAAAACATTTTATTCTCATCATACCTTGAGATGAGCCTCCAAAGGAAGTCTCGATATCTGTGAATAGACAAATAAAACCCTATAACAAACAGTAGTATTGCTTGGTCTGCATGAATTAAATTAAATCTTAATGGATATGCTGGCTGAGTGAGGTAGATGATCATACCATCTGAGGTGCCTGGTGGGTTCACAACAGGCTGCCTAGCTTTCTTCATTCCTGCAGTATGAATAGTATGGATCAGAATATAGGTTACTCAAACATTTCATAAATTATTCTACACATTTAAGTGGAAACTGTAAATCTGTAAAGCAAAAAAATCCTCCTTTATTATAAAACCAGCTAAAAACATTGATCTAAAGAATTCCCTAGTACAGTGTTCTTTCTTTTTATGATTGTGTGCTTTTACCAGGTTGTTCGTGCTCTTCCCTCCTGCTGTGATATTTGTCCTTCTTGCAATGATCTTAAAAAAATACACATTGAAAACATGGAAACACTTCATGGCAAGTGTGAATCTCATGAATTATCAGGAACTAACACAAGCTCAAAGTCTTTCATTCATGACTTCATGGATGAAAAACACCTTAAGACATTAAGACGAGTACATCATCATGATTTATGTTTATTATGCACAATCATGATTTTCATTGTTCACAAAAAAACAAGGTCTTTACTATACATTGTAGATAAACCTATGCTCATGGTACGTTTCAATTCAATTAATTTTGAATTATTAAATATAGAAATATAGAATATAGAAAAATAATCAATATTACCTCATGCATGCATACAGGCTAGAACAGTATATCAATTAATGTGAGAACTGAATATGAGATATTAAGTATGTTCATGTCTTCTTCATAGTAGCCTATGAATATGTGCTATATATGGACAGAGCACAACACTGGCCAATCACAGCACAGAGTATGCGAAATTTGTTGACATCCAAATACAGCAGTCTTACATCCAAATACAGACTGTATAAGTCACTCATTCTTTACACAGTGCAGAGATTGTGAAAACAACGGCTAAACAAAATTTGTTTGCAACAAACAGTTTAAGCACAGGTAATTACCATTCAGATAAGCTGTCCCAACCAAAATCTCTCTGCACTGTGTAAATGAATAAGTGACATAATACTACTATGCTAGAGCATGTATTTGGTTTAGTCTGCAAATGTTTTGACTCTCAAAGCCATGAGACCCATTGACTGCCATATATGACTGAAAGACTGCAGCGGTTTGAGTTAAAAATCTTTGTTTGTGTTCAACTGAAGAAACAAAGTCATCTACATCACTGACTCCTGGGGGTAAGCAGTTAAACATCACATTTTCATTTCTGGGTGAACTATCGCTTTAATAACACACTGTTTATCAGTATTCCAGTGGACCAAGTTACCACTTGAGGGGTCACACACAATGAGGTCATGAGAAATTAATGCTTAGTTAATGATGACTACTGTATTTGGATGTCAACAGAATTCGGTGTTGGGGGTCTGTCCTTTTACATGCAGGCTGCTATAAAGAAGACATATATACGTGCTCATCATTTATCATCATAACTCATCATAATTAATAAAAAACATTACTTCTCACATTTAGTCTTACTAGATTGAAAAAATAATAATTCAGTACATGTACCATAAGCATAGCTTTACCCATAATGGATATTAAAAATCTTGTTTCCTGTGAAAAAGAAAACATCATGATCATGCATAATAACCTATTAATCATGATGATGTACTCATCTTAGTGAATGTCTTAAGGTGTTTTCATCTATGACGTCATGAATAAGATTGTGAACTCATGCTAGTTCCTGATAATTGAGATTTTAATGAATGAAGCAATTCAACATTCTCTATTAATTTATGCATTAATTCATGGTAATTCATGTACCCCTACTGTAAATTTCAATGTCATTTACACAATATTATAATTTAAGCAATCAAAAGCAATCGAAACTGAATCTTAAACATTTATAACACTCATTTTGGTTTCAAAAGTATATATACTTTTGATATATGTGGGTTTTCAATTCAATTCAATTCAATTCACCTTTATTTGTATAGCGCTTATACAATGTAGATTGTGTCAAAGCAGCTTCACATAAAAGGTCACAGTAAATAGGAACAGTGTAGTTCAGTTTGTAGTGTTTAAGTTCAGTTCAGTTGAGCTCAGTTCAGTGTGGTTTAATAATCACTACTGAGAGTCCAAATATTGAAGGGCAAATCCAACGATGCGGTTTAAAGTTAAAAAAGTTTTAGTATTGTCATACCTTTAGATGGGCCTCCTAAGGCAGGGTCTGTATCTGTGAATAGAAAAATAAAATACTATAACAAACAGCAGCAGTGTTTAGTCTATATGAATTATGCACACAAACCTTGGTGCAGTTGGACAAAACTTACACCGAACTTCTACCCATCCCCCACAACATGACAAAAGCAGTAAGTATGGGGACATATGACAAAAGCAGTAAGTATGGGGACATACGACACACAAACCATGGTGCAGTCGGACAACACACACTGAACTTCTACCCATCCCCCATAACATGACAAAAGTAGTAAGTATGGGGACATACGACACACAAACCATGGTGCCGTTGGACAAAACACACACTGAACTTCAGAACTTCCATCATCCATACTATTTTAAATTAAACAATTCCTATGACTGATGATACATGGGGCAACTTAGATTATTGTTGGCATCAGAGGGCAACCAGATGAGACACAGGGCCCATGACTGATTTAAAGTATGCAGATAAAAAAATTGTTACCCATTCTCAGTGGGGAAAGTGCCCAATCAACACTGCTTTAAAAAAGTTGCCTGGCAAAATTGCTCAAAATGTTGTCCTGTGTATCATCAGCCTATCGCTATCTTTCAATTCTTTAAGTTTGATTGTAATTAAAAATCACTGTTGTTGCCAACTAAAGAACATTTAATAAATAAATGCTTATTAAATGCTCATTTACCTGTTGAGTGTTGTCATGACATGTCAGCTGAGAATCAGACGTTGTTGAGATCTGAAAAGGTTTGAGTACTGAACATTAATTTTGGATAACACGGCAACACATGGTGATGCTTTGAGTATCCAAAACAACTAATGTGAAAATTACATAATACAAGTGAATTCTTAGATCAAACAATTCTTAGATCAAATAATAGCTATCAAACATTACAGATGATTAGGACTGTGTGCTGCAATGAATTCGCACATATCCTGATGTGAGAATTCATTGCAGCACACAGTCCTAATCATCTGTAATGTTAAGGTAATGATTCTACATCATCTTACCAAAGTTAATGGAGATTTAACTACCTGTTGAGCATTAGAAACACACACTTACCTCGTTTGACCCATCTCCTGCTGCACAGCTGACCAAAGCATGCACCTGTTGTTCAGTCTCAGAACAAACCTGTAAAATATGAAAGATTTGTGTAATCAGGTTAACAAAAGGTCAACTATACAATGCTATAAAACATTTATGGAAATTTTAAAGAAATCATACAGTTAAAGGATTTTGCATCATCTTACCAAAGTTAATGGAGGTTTAACTACACTGTAAAAAAATGGCCGTGTTTTCAACTGTAAAAAACTGTAAATATACTACAGTAAAAATCCGTAACCTGGTTAATGGTATGTTTCCTTAATATATACGGCGAATAACCGTAAATTGACTTTCCCAGTTCCCTGTATGGCACATCACTTTTTATGCTTTTTGTTGACATTATTATGGATCTTTGCAGTTGTTTCTCCATCAGTTATGTACATTAGAGATTTATGTTACATCTAATACTGATAAACAATGTTTATTTCATGACTTAAATTTTATTTGTTTTACCATACTGGTGTTTAGTAGCTGTTTGAATGACACTGAGCACCTTCTATATACGGACACTTTTCTGCTTGTGGGAAAAGTTGTTGGTGATGAGCTTTGGTTCATTAAGTAACTTACTCATCACCACCTGCATGTGGCTGTGTTAACATGTCTAACTGTGTAAGAAAATATGTGTAGATGTTGGTAATTCAAAATACAGACATATTACCTCTATAAATTAATGAAATATGGTAGTTTACCATAAAAATGAGGAGTTACTTTTACGGTGTGTACCGTATTTTTAACGGTAAAGTACTGGCAACCACAGCTGCGTTTTTTTTTACCGTAAATTTTACAGTGTACCTGTTGAGCATTAGAAACACACACTTACCTCCTTTGACCCATCTCCTGCTGCACAGCTGACCAAAGCATGCTCCTGTTGTTCAGTCTCAGAACAAACCTGTAAAATATGAAAGATTTCTGTAATCAGATTAACAAAAGGTCAACTATACAATGTTATAAAACATTTAAGGAAATTTTAAAGAAATCAATTAGTTCGACCTCAGAACAAACCTGTGTGGATTCTAAATCAAGTACTAACACTTCTCCACATGGTTGAAAAACTGTTTTTACTGTAAACTCTGTAAATGTCTTTAAATTAAAGTAAAAGGATTATTTCAATCTGTTAATACCTTTCTTCTCCAAGGCCAGTCAGAATCTCAATAATTATACAATATCTCTTCCCCAGGACTTACCCCAGTCAGGGTAAAAGTTAAAACAATACTTAAAACATAGACAATTGTGTTACTCACATTTAAATGAATTTATATATTTTATTTTAAATCCATCCTTATCTTTGAGCATGAATGAAAAATATGCAGCTTCATCTTTTGGTTTTAGTTTAGCCCTCCAGGACCATGTTGCTGCCATTTCCTGCAAAAGCCAGATGATGTATTTTGTCACTTTATGTAATTATAATAATTCTGTTTTTTTATCACTGACCTAATCAATTATGAGTTTATACTTTTATTTGCTGTAGAGGGCTTAAATATAATCAACAGGGATAATTCTGTACTACTTGCAGGTCAGTAAATAGCACCAGTGAAACAGGAAAAACATCTTAGACCTTACAAATGTGTTTAGTATTTTTAACAATCTGAAACATGCTGCTTTTCTACTTCTCAACTACACTGTGACTGTCACTAAAGGCAAACATTATGATAATAGCTATCAGACTTTTATATACAGTATATAAAACCTCTACAGAGACCTACAGCAAGGCTAAAACTAACAGACGGTCTGACAACACTGATTAATATTAATGCACAATTACAGGAATAACCTTCACAAAGAACTGTAAGCAATTAAAAAGGACCTGATTTGGGATCTGACACACAACATAGTTCACAATTAAACAGCTGTGTGCCCTAAAAAACATCAAGTTCACCATTCCCATATAAAAACTACTGTAGTGGACTACTGTACTATAGTAAACTAGAGTAATAATCCTAGATACAATAATGTTTTTTAAACTTACCATAGTAAAAATTAAAGAATACTATGGTTTATCAACTCACAAATATTACAGGATACTGAAGTGCATTAACAAAGTGTAGTAATCACTATAACATACTGCAGTAAACTCCAATTTACTACGTCAAATACTACAATATTTTTCCATGTGGCCTTTCGTACATTAACCCAATTATAACTGAACTGCCCAGATAGCAAAATAAATTTGACCTCAATCTGGCATCACGAGTTATTTAGCCATTAGCCATTAACTTTTAAACCCAAAATATACATAATACAAGCGATTTAGTTATTGATTATATGTATTTGTCAGACTAGTAAGTTAATTGTTAATTACTTATACATCCTTATATTCCTTATAGGTCGTGATAAAACGCTAGATAAAAGCTTACAAACGTGACCAAAACTAGCCTGTTTAACGGCTTTATAACGTTCACTAATATAATATAAGGCTTTATTGTTTATTGAGTTTTATCATCAATCTTACCTTAAGTGTCTTCAGAGTGGCGCGCTCATTATCTCAGCCGGAAGTGACTCGGTCGGAGGTGGAGGAGGTGGAAGAAAATGATATTCCAATGATATTGCTTCTCTGTGTTTTAATTTTTATTGTTGTGGTGTGGACTTTGTTATTCCTTTATATTTAGAACGATTTTACAAACATATCTTTATCGTTATCGTCCTTTGTGTGAATAGCGTAAAACACAGCGCTTAGACAAAACCCGAATTTATGAGGACTTCTCACCCGTCAGCCAATCAAAACCCGCGATTCCATACACACATGTGAATATTCATAAGGAGGTGCAGTACTAAGACCCACCTACAGGGGCGCAGTTCCGATACACACTGTTAACACAAAGTCTGATGATTGTGAACTATATGGACTTTTGGAGAAAATTTGAATTTGAGCTCCTTACACATGTAGAAGCACTTCTACATTGCTTGAATTATGAGGACACCGGCACTGTCCTCATAATAAAAAATGTCCTCGTAGTGTGGCGTGTATTCTTATGAAATGTCCTCTCAAATCACAAAAACCCACACACACACACACACACACACACACACACACACACACACACACACACACACACACACACACACACACACACACACACATCAACACGTGTTAAAACACATAAATATGCTGAATGATATGATGTGATTATAATTATTGTGAAAAAAGTGCTATACAAATACAACTAAATTTCAGCAAGGCTTGTACAAGCTCATAGAAAAAAAATCATTATTTATTTGAGGTCACGACAAACTAACATTTATCACCTATTCAACATTTAAAAGCTAATTTATACTGGTTACTTCGTGTGTGTGCGTGCGTGCGTGCGCGCGCGTGTCTGTGAAGATGTCTAAAAAGGAACAGAGGGTTTACAAAAGATCTCACTATTAACGCTGTAACGGGTACAGAAATCAGCAGAGGCGGATGTGATAGGACGGATACATTATTAAGTACAGCTTCATCATATTCTCTGTGTTTCTGTGGGACTTATTATTCTCAGCGTTTTTAATGAATAAGGAGGGAAAGGACAAAGATGATCAGGGTTTGATTTATGGAACCATTGGAGAGAACACCACCATCTGGTTTATTGTGGAATTACATCAAAACACTGCCAAAATACATGTAGCCCGATCAGACACGCACACAAACACTTCACACAGCACAGCAGTCTCTTACATCCAGCTCTGGGTGTACAGATTAAGCCTGTATTGTGATTTTAGCTGTGTTTGGGATTTCAGCATTCAGTTTGCCAACTAGAGTCGTAGATTGACAAAGATTACCACGTTATAAAGGCAACCTGGTATGTCTTTTTTATATTATTTTACTTTAAATATTATTATACATGTATTACTAAAATACATATTACTATAATTAATATATAATTATATAATATTAATATAATACACAGTTGATGAATTATTAGCCCTCCTGTTACTTTATTTCTTTTTCAAATATTTCCCATAGATGTTTAACAGAGCAAGGAAATGTTTCATAGTTTTTAATGTAGTATTTGTTTTCTAATGGAGAAATTATTATTTGTTTTATTAGAGATTTTAAAAAGCCATTTTAATTTTTTTAAATCCATTTTAAGGTCAGAATTTTTAGCCCCCTTAAGAAATTATTATTATTTAATTTGTCTGCAGAACAAACCATTGTTATACAATGACTTGTCTAATTACCCTAACTTGTTTCATTAACTGAGTTAAGCCTTTAAATTACACTTTAAGCTAAATACTAGAATTTTGAAAAATATCTAGTGAATCATTGTATTATATTACATTTAATATTATATTATGGAAATTATTCATTCATTTTCTTTCGATTTACAGCCCATTCACACGGGGTGTCAGCGTCAACGATTCCCATTCGATTTGAATGGGTGATGTCAAGCGTTGCTGAACTGAATTGTAGATCCGTTGGTGCTGCCGAAGTTGGGAATTTCTCAACTTTTCAAGCGCCATTGGAAGCGTCAGCCAATCAGATCACTTTATGCAAATACCCCAGCTCAGACAATAGCCGATTGCAGACTAATTTCATTGGCTGATGCTGCTATGACTATCGCATCAGCCACAACTTTAGACACGCCCTCCATCAAGCATTGACGCTGAAGCCTCATGTGAATCGATCGTTAGACCCTTATTATATTATGTATAAATGTTATATTATGTACTGTCATCATTCATTCATTTTCTTTTCGGCTTAGTCCCTTTACTAATCTGGGGTTGCCACAGCGGAATGAATCACCAACTTATCCAGCAAATGTTTTACACAGCGGATGCCCTTCCAGCTTCAATCCATCACTGGGAAACATCCATATCATAAACTATGGACAATCTTACCCAATTCACCTGTTCCACTTGTTTTTAGACTTGTGGGGGAAACTGGAGCACCCAGAGGAAATCCATGCCAACACGCAAACTCCACACAGAAATGCCAACTGACCCAACCGAGGCTCAAACCAGCGATCTTCTTGCTGTGAGGCGATTGGGCCTCACCACCGTGAGGCCCTACTGTCATCATGGCAAAGATTAATCAGTTATTAGAAATTAGTGATTAAAACTATTATGTTTAGAAATGTGTTCAGAACGGAAAATATACAATTGGGCTAATAATTCAAAAGGGCTAACATTTCTTACTTCAACTGTACATGCTTTTATTTATACTATTCTTTTGTTATATGAATTTTTAAGGTGTTTCCTAACATTCTTAAGCAACCCAGGCTCATTTTGAAATTGTATTGCTATATACATTTCTGGAGATCGCGAATTATGAAGCCAGAGGTACGTATGGCTCATTTTTGTCTTTAAAACAGGCGCTACGGCATGTGACACCGTTCCAGCTGACCGCTTACCTGCATATAAACGCCCTTTCTGCTGTTACCAGTTGTCCAGTGGTTCGCCACATACGTCAGGGACTTGAGATGTGGAGCGGAGTTGAACAAGAAGACGGGGTTCAAGTCCGACGAAGAACAGTTCCAGAAAGTGAGTCAAAAACAGTAAAAAAAAATTTGTTATTTTTTGGTTTTTCAGGAAATCACTGAAGGCATATATCATGTTATCATAACGATCTAATGTGGCAATAAGATCGTAACTATACTATGCATTTACACCGTGCCCATATTCATCTATGTAAACACTCCAAAAACAACATTAACATTATAGCAGACACCTATATCATAGACTCCTGTACAGGAATTATGATTATAAATTATAGATCGTGAAATTTAGCGGTTTTTATTTTAGCAGGTTTTTATTTAAAAGCATGACGGTAAAACACGAGAAGCGGTTAGGAATATATTAAAAGATATGTTTGTTTGTTGTAAAAATTCGTAATAATGACAAAAATACTTATTTATGGATCTCCTTACTTCTGGCTGCAGATGTGGCTGCTGTATTCTAGGAAATTTCTGAGTGTGGTCCTGAAAAATCTTCGTTTGAAGGGGTGTATACCCCTTGGCCTTAGCCCTACGCTTTCAAGCTAGAGAATTGGGACACCACTACCCCTTCACGGGAACATGCAAAACGAGGTGTAGGGGTAAGAGGAAGGGCTAAGGGGTAGGATTGGGATGGGCCTTAGTGATATATATATATATATTAGTGCTGGGCCGTTATCGGCGTTAACGTGCTGCATTAACGCGAGACTCTTATCGTACAATAAAAAAAATAATGTCATTAATCTATTCTCAAAGTTGGGTTGGGAGCTGGGTCTATTCTACGCAAGCTATGATGACTTTCACCTTGATATTTAGCACCTGACCGGTGAGCCGTCTGACAAACAAGTGCGCTTCTGAATCAAATCAGCAGGATGCCTGACTTTAGCTGCAGTTCGGCAGTTTCACTTTAACTCATGAACATTTCATTCATACGCCGTGACAAAATGGGGTATTAGATGCAAATAAGGAGCAATGACTGGTGAGAGTGTTATAAAGTTCTATCTGCGTTCTGAATGATTTTGAGATATTGAGCTTCAAAGGTTTTGCAATCCATATAGCAAACAGTATGTGTGTAACATTTGTTTTTTTTTAAGTCTTAAAATGTAAACAATAAGTTATCATTTAATAAGAATATATCAATAACTCAATTTAAAAAAAAGTCAGATAAAACCTTATAATAACCTTAAAAAGTGACAATATGGTAAAACAACAATAATAATATTAGGCCTATGTGTGGGTCTACTGTTGCTTAAAATGCTAAATATTGTGCAGTCATTATGGTGGACTTGAACAGACTTTCAATATGTTTGTTAATTCACAGTAAATTGATGACATCAGAATACAACTATTCATAATTATAAAATTGAATTATTATGTTTGAGACATGTGCTTGTCATTTGTCATTAACAGCATTATTAGACCATTTGTGTTCACTGGTAAAATCAGACATTTGTCATTATCAGATTTCTTCTTGAATTATATTCAACATTATATAAGCTGGAGTAGCTATACTGACACTGCAAAACATTTATTTTCATGCACAACACTATGTGTTAGCAATGAAAGAAAAAAAACAATGCTTGTTGTAATCATAACTGTAAACATTATTTACAGCTTTATTACTTCACAGTAACAAACATTATTCACAGCCTATGCAGGTTCTGTTCACTAAAGTAGCCGTCATTGACGTGCTGCGTGCACGCGCGCGCATTCTTGGTAGCTCGTGGTCAGCTCACGTGTGATTTCGCTGCCGCAAATACATCATTACATGAAGACAGAAATGACATTTCTGGGTGAATTATATCTTATAAATACAGTATGTGACACTTTTAATGCCATTTGAAGGTGTTCATGTTCCTGTGAAGACTTGTGCGACTGTCTTTAAGCTTCTCTCCTGATCTTGAAAATTTAATCGGCTGAATCGTAGAAAAGCTGAATTAAGATTGTGGGTAGGGTCGAATCGAGATCGTGATCTTTTTTTCATTAATCGTGCAGCCCTACTCGCCATCATATGGATTTACTTTCATTGGCTAGACCCGGCCTCACAGCTCTGTGAATGTCGGTGCTGCCACTTATTGTTCCGCGATCTGTAAATTTAGCTTGTGTGGACACTACTGCGCTACTTGCTTAAAATAATAGCTTTGCTACTGAAAAGCTATTTGATTTAGAAAGTAGCAATGTTACCGCCACGCTACTGAGAAATGTAGTGTAGCTATTTTTGCCACAACTTGTAGTGACGCTACTGCCCAACACTGGGTTTAGGGAAGTGGGTGGGAGGGTCAATCGGTGCATTTGAAAACACTGTCGGTTGGATTTAGCGAAGGAGGAGGGTGGGTCAGTCGATTGGTCGGTCAGTCAGTTGACAACGGCCTCTGGTGGATTTACGCGAGAACAGCAGGCACGAATGGCACTTGCGAAGATCTGAAAAAGTGTGCACAGCGGCCTTTGCGGATTTGCAAAAACAAAAACTGCAAAAAAAGTACCTCCTGGGACACATTTGGTGCTCCTCAGAAATGTATATAGGGATATGTTTTCAGAATGAGCCTTGGTTGTTCTAAAGTCTGCTTTTCTTAGTGCACTTGAAATCTCCATCTGGTGAAAATATTATGAATGAGAGAGGGGGGACAAATCACATTTACTTTTATTAAAAGAGGCACCTAAGACCAGAACATTGTAAAGAGATGGTGGTGGGTTCTGTTGACTTGGACCTGTAAGCAACTGCCTAGCAACTACCCAGAGAACCTTAGCAACCACAATGGCCTGGCAGCCTCTTACCCCAGAGCAAAGCAGTTCTTAAAATCAGAAGAAATCTAATATCCGGCAAACCAAGATGATTCATTCAGACATCCTTTTTTCCAGATTTTATAGTGAAACAGCAAATCGGCTGTAAACTTAAAATGAGAGTTCCAGTTAGCTGTAGTGTTTATGTGCTGGGTGGAGTTGACAGTTCTGGGTGGAGTTTGTGTGGTGGGATATATTCAGGGTTTCGTGAACCGAGCAAATGTGGTGGATGGAATTGTGGGGTTTTCTGTGACCTCATAGTGGCTGCGCATAAGTAATGCCTACACCTGTTTCTGCTCTGTTTGGTTTTGCTGGAAATGTCTCATTTTATGAGTAATTTACAAAGACTCCGCAAAACATTACAGCAATAATTTTCAGCCGTCAGGCCAATAAAATGGTTCTGGGTGGGAAACTGCATTAAATCTTTGGGTGGGTCATGTAGCTTAGTGGTTAAAGATCTGGGCCACTAATTGAAAGGTTATAGGTTCAAATCCCTGAAGGTTTAATTCAAGAAATATCACCATGGTACCCTTGAGTAAGACACTTAACCTTGGGTTACATCAGGAGACTGCTCCTGTAATAATAGAATGTATAAAAAAAAATTAATTACTTTTTTGCCTATATGATTCACTAAATGTGTTAAATGTGCTCAAATGCAACGCTACTAAATACAAATGAAGTTTTCAAAGATTTATCTAGCAGGATTTTTAATCAAACTATATTCATTTATAATCTTCCTTCTGATTAAAAATGAACACCATTCTTTCTTTTAATCCAGACAGAAAAGGGTCTCTATCACACCATTCTTTCTTTTAATCCAGCCAGAAAAGAGTCTCTATCATCTATCTGTTAATACATTCTTTTAATTATGACTCCTATGAATTACCTAACAATACATGGGAACAAGAGTTCACCATCAGTGAAATAGAAAGAGATTATATACTCAATTTTGTATACAGTTATATGTACCTGACACTGTTTAATGTAATGCAAGATTTGTCACAGAGCACACTACACTAATGCCAGATTAGCCTAAATATACCCAAAAAGAAGTAATAGGTGTCAACAATCTTTAGCAAAACATACACACACACACACACACACACACACACACACGTTTTGGTCTTGTCCAAGATTGACAGCGTCTTGGTCTAAAATATTTGCTACTTTTGAAAAACATATCAACCCTTTCAAATAGTGTAACAGCACTATTCGAAATTTTGTTTTGGGCCAAATTTGCCTTCAACAACACAGAACGTTGTTGCTTTCACCTAGGGCTGGACAATATTTCAATATCAATATATATCGCAATAGATTTTTTTTTCAATAACAGTGATTTTTAAACCCATTGCCGGTATTTCGATACAAATTTGCATATATATATATATATATATATATATATATATATATATATATATATATATATATATATATATATATAATTTTATACAATTTTCACTTGTCACTGAATGAGTGAATGTCAGTGCTCAGCCATCAGAAAGAGCATGATGTCATTGCGTGATGACGTACATCACAGACACTCTGCCAGCACACAGCAGTTGGTTAAGCTCTGTCGCAAATGAACAAGCTTCCACAAGTAAGAATGCAGATAAAAATGTTTATAAGAGAGGAAAGACTAATGAAATCATGTTGAAGTGGTTCATTTTTAGGTTTTAAACTTATAGTTTTGTTGTTCTGCAGCTTCAAACCAGTGGTGTCAGAAGACAAGGCAATGAAGCAAACTTCGCTCATGAACACATACATAACACGTGCATATACACCTATACTATTGAATGTTCAAAACATATATATATATATATATATATATATATATATATATATATATATATATAGTTAAAGTCAGAATTATTAGCCCCCTAAATTATTAGCCCCCCTGTTTATTTTTTTCCCCAATTTCTGTTTAAAGGAGAGAAGATTTTTTTCAACACATTTCTGAACATAATAGTTTTAATAACTCATTTCTAATAACTGATTTATTTTATCGTTGCCATGATGACAGGAAATAATATTTTACTAGATATTTTTCAAGACACTTCTATACAGCTTAAAGTGACATTTAAAGGTTTAACTAGGCTAATAAGGTTAACTAGGCAGGTTAGGGTAATTAGGCAAGTTATTGTATAACGATGGTTTGTTCTGTAGACTATAATATTGACCTTAAATGTTTTTTTAAATCAAATAAAACAAAATAAAATAAAACTGCTTTTATTCTAGCCGAAATTAAACAAATAAGACTTTCTCCAGAAAAAAGGGGGGCTATTAATTTAGGGGGGTTAATAATTCTGACTTCTACTGTTCAAACACTGAGGAGCAAATCCATCGATGCACAGCTCCACAGATCCAGAACCATGCAAGCTAGTGGCAACAGCGGCGAGGAAAAAACTTCACCAATTGGCGAAGGTGAAAAAAAAAAAACTCAAGAGAATCAGGCTTAGATGGGCATGACCATTTCACCACTGGCCAAACGTTTTGTGCAGAGCTGTAGTCCAAGCGTCGGAGGCTGGAAGCTGGACCTTAGCGAAGACTCGTCTGTCCCTGGAGCCTCACAGGAATCAGTCTCATTCTCTCCACTCCTCCATGACCACCACAGTAGCTACTCAGGATACGGCATGGTCCAGGATATGGAAACCTTGGGATCATCTTGTCGCTGGTCTTGGATCGAATCAGTGGCACTGCGTGGTCTGAGGGTCACGGGATGAGAATCCCCAGGTGTAAATAGAGAATAAAGAGAATAATTAGCATAGCTGCTCTTTATAGTGTATATAAACGAGATGAAGAAACCTGTGTGGAGCACATTCATGTATCATACCACTAAGTGATGCATTGAGTGTATGCTTTACTAAAGAGATAGGTCTTTAATCAAGTTGTGAACTGCAAGAGTGTGTCTGAGCCTCGGACGTTATTAGGAAGGCTATTCCAGAGTTTAGGAGCCATAAATGAGAAGGCTCAACCTCCTTTACTCAACTTTGCTATTCTGGGTACTACCAGAAGCCCTGAGTTTTGAGATCTCAAAGAGCGGGTTGGATTGTAGCGTGACCGAAGGTTGGTTAGATAAACAGGAGCTAGATTATTTAAAGCTTTATGGGAAAGAAGCAATATTTTAAATTCAATACGAAACTTAACAGGCAGCCAGTGTAAGGAGGATAAAATTGGGGTGATATGATCAAATTTTCTAGACCTGGTAAGAACTCTAGCAGCTGCATTTTGTACTAGTTGGAGTTTATTAATAGAGGATGCTGGACAGCCAGCAAACAGAGCATTCAAAACTCGATCATCGTCCACGAACTCCGCCTAAACTCTCAAGACGCCAGCGATCCAAGCCAAACTCTCACCGCTCTACTAGCGTTGCACCCGCGGTAACGTACATAACACGTTTTAAAAGGAAGCCTCGCAAACTACAACAAAGATTAAACATTTTTCTTTCGAAGACGAATCTAGCGTGAATAGAATGACTCACCTCTCAAGCAAGGGTGCAGGCAATCCAATCCCTAAAACATTAGTCCACACCTTATTCATACGTTGATAAACATCCATGTTAATCATCCAAACTACTCGCTGTAGTGCGTTCAATAGAGTAGTGTCTCCAGTCATAACACTTGTGATTTGGTCAACAAAATGGCCGCCAGCCTTTTTTGCATCTTTGTTTGACACTCCTTTGAGCCAATAGCTGAAAAGAGAAGCATCACCATCCAATGAGCTCTAAAAAAAAACTTGAGATGGTACCGCCCTCCCTCTTGACAAGCTCATGAATAGGCTCTGTGGCAAAGACTTTGTGAATGAATTGAGCTAGATCTGCTTGTGATTTTTATCACATTAAGTTTCCAAAGTAATGCTATTTATGGAGAAAAGTAAAGACCATAACTAACATTCCATTCACACAGTTTCTACTAAATGGTGACATCGTTCTTAAGTTCAGTATTTGATGTTGGCAGTTGATATATTTAATTAAAAAAAAAATAAATAAATTAAATAATTAATACATACTCTGCCACATCCGATAGCCATTTAACTTCTGAAAAGATAATTACCCAGCTAGTGAAAAACATTCAACGCATTAAGCATAGAAGTCCAATCGTAATATACCTCAGTGACTCAAATGTCCATACACTCAGTGTCATAAGTTTATAATGGCAAGTCGGTTGGATGTGAAAACGGCAAAGAAACAAAACTTCCCACTTTGACTGCCATGAATGGGAGGGGGACATTTCTGACATGTCTAATGTTTCATTTATTGACTCTGCGTTAGATAAATTTTACGTTTTACACAAATTTCTATATCACTTTAATTTTTTCTAAACTATCCCATACTTCATTTCACTCTCATTCACCACAGCTCTGACCCATTCAGGGGTTGTCACAAGTTTCAATTGCTGCAACAGCGACACTCTAAACGAGCTCACATACACTTACATTTTTTCCAAAAACCACTACCGTTGCACTCCCCCGCACTAATACAGCAATAAATGCTTCTGCGGGAGCACACGTTGCTTCCATACTGACCCACTACACCGCCGCAGAAATGCTCCGCTGAGCTCACCCATAGCACCACTACTACTGCAGTGGCCCTCTAGCTAAGCCTTATTCACCTCCATCTCTACATATCACTAAAGACAGTATTTAACATTCCTGCGAGAGCACCCATAACTTTCCAATACCGACCACCACTGCACATCTGCAACTGCAGAGGTGCTCCGCTGAGCTATACTCATCCATAGCACCACTGCAACTGCAGTGACACTCTAGCTGAGCCCCTTTTTCACTTTCATCTCTACATATCACTGCTGATAGTATTTAACATTCTTGCGGGAGGCTCCAATACTGATTACCTCTGCACCTCTGCAACAGCAGAAACGCTCTGCCCAGCCTTATTCTCCCTCTGCACCACTGCGGCAGCAGTTACGCTCTGCCTGAGCTGCAACTGCAGATATGCCCCATTTAGCCTTAATTCTCCGCACCACTGACTTCCATTACACCTCTGTAACTGCAGAGAAGCTCTACTGAGCTTAATTTTTCCCCTGAACCACTGCCACAGCAGTGATGCTCTGCCTGAACAGAGTCTCCCAACAAGAGATATAAACTCTGTCATTGGTCCTCTAACTCCTTTAAATCCTACATTTGCCACAGCCAATATCACTTCAGAGAAGCCCAGCTGATTCTCGGTAGCTGACTTCAACCTAGTTTCTAAGCAGCACAACTCTGTTTGTTCTCCCTACTTTCTGTCTTACTAGCATAGGACTCATTTTACTAGCTTTCCCTTTTCTCTTTCTCTTCATAATTTTTCTATAATTTCACTTGCACTCATCCTCTGGAGCTCGGACTCACACAGGGGTAGCCCCAAGCTCCCACTGCCACAGCAGTGACGCTTTTTAAGAGCTCATATACACTTACTTTTCTAAATATTTTTATCATCATCACACTCCCCCGCAATAATACAGCCGTAAAGGCGTAGCGGGAACTTGTACTGCTTCCATACTGACCACCATCACACCTCTACAGCAGTTCCACTTAATTACATTGCATTGTAGCATCATCTCACTAGTAACAACGCTCTAGATGCTCCACTGAGCTACATTCACCCATTGCACTACTGCAGCAACAATGTAGCTCTAGCTGAACTCATACCGAGACTATTATTGACAGGAACCAATGTTCCTGCGGGAGTTCACACAACTCTAATCCACTGAGTTATACTAGATCATCAGATCACTGCAGGAACAGTGTCAGTTTAGCTGAGCTCCTATCCTCTTCTATCATAACATTTCTGTAAAAGCACACACAACACTCCAGACACTGACTACCTATGCACCTCTGCAGCCGCAGAGTCGCTCTGCCGAGCCTCATTCCCCCTCTGCAACACAGCTACAACAGTAACGCTCAGCATGAGCTCACATTCACTTCCATTTAGTCATTTACTACTGAGACACTCCCCAGCACTGCCACAGCAGTTAATCGTCACTCTAGAGGCGTACTTCTCTTCAAATACTGACTTCCATTGCACCTCTGCAAGCACAGATATACTCCGCCGAGCCTCATTCCCCTCTACACCACTGCCGCAGCAGTGACGCTCAGCTGAGCTCATTTACACTTCCATTTAGTAATTCACTACTTATACACTCCCAGCACTGCCAAAGTAGTTAAACGTCTCTGCGGAGGCGCATTTCCCTTCCAATACTGACTTCCATTACACCTCTGCAGTCGCAGAGACTCTCAGCCGAGCCTCATTTCCCTCTACACCACTGCCGCAGCAGTGACGCTTAGCCGAGCTCATATACACTTCCATTTAGTAATCCACTACTGATACACTCTCCAGCACTGCCAAAGCAGCTCAACGTCTCTGCGGAGTCGCATTTCCCTTCCAATACTGACTTCCATTGCACCTCTGCAGCAGCAGAGATGCTCAGCCGAGCTTCATCCCCCTCTGCACCACTTCTGCAGCAGTGATGCTCTGCCGGAGCTCATGTACACTATCATTCATCCATACCACTACTGACACACCCCCTGCACTGCCAAAGCAGTTAAAACGCTTCTGCAGAAGCGTATTTTTTCCTTTACTATTGACTTCCATTGCACCTCTGCACAACAGAGACGCTCAGCTGAGCTTTATTCCCCTCTGCACAGCTGCTGCAGCAGTGACACTCTGCCGGAGCTCATGTACACTATCATTCATTCATACCATTACTGACACACCCCCAGCATTGCCAAAGGAGTTAAAACGCTTCTGCACAAGCGTATTTTTTACCTTTTACTATTAACTTCCATCACACCTCTGCACAACAGAGACGCTCAGCTGAGTTTCATTCCCCTCTGCACCACTGCAGCAGCAGTGACGCTCTGCCTGAGCTCATATCCACTTCCAAATTTTTTTCTACTAATACACTATTCAGCTCTGCCACAGTAGTTAAAACACCTCTGTGGACACATAGTTACTCTTCAATAATTCCATGGTACTGATTCTCACTGCATGTCTGCAGCAGCAAAACAGAACTTTATAGCTACATTTCACCACTGCCATAGTAAGCCTCTCTTACAGAGCTTACCCATATATGCTTCAAATCCTTACATTTATCTTACTCTCCTGCCCAGTCCTTGCAATTACTACTGCCCCGGGAGCACACATAGTTGTACATATTCCGTCTGCCAGTACACCACTCCAGTAGCAACGACCTCTCTTATCTCACCATTTACACCCGCACTAGTCTCATTTTGCTCCTACAAGTCTTTTCTAGTACCACCTTTTTTAACACTTTATACCCAGCAAGCGGATATTGCATTAATCTTCATTGACTATTGGGGGGTTCTTCAAATATGCGGCTGCTGTCCTGAGTAGAGCATTTTGGGGAGTTGTCGAGATCTACCTGAGCTCAAGGCTCCCCTCTCGCCTTGCAAACATGACGGAGCCCATGGCTCAAGGACCTTTTGGGCTCAGGGCTCTCTCCCGGAACAGCATGCCAAACTTGCTTATAATCAATCATTAGCTAAGTGTGAACTCTTGAAGTGAAGTTTATTTATAAATTAATTTCGAGAGGATCACGTGATTATGATTGAACACGGCTGGTTCTGCATTAGCTATGTATGATCCACCACTCAGGCCAGTCCTAACCCACTATAAAGAGCCAGGGTTTCTCACTACAGCCATCTTCAATTTGAAGAATCCCCTCTTCCACTCCTACTTCTCCACCTTTCCCTTCATAGGGCGGCACGGTGGCCCAGTGGTTAGCACTGTTGCCTCACAGCAAGAACGTCACCGGTTCTAGTCCTTTAACAGGCCAGCGGTCGTTTCTGTGCGTAGTTTGTATGTTCTTCCCGTGCTCGCGTGGGTTTTCCCCGGGTTCTCTGGTTTCCTCCCACATTCCAAAAACATGCACTACAAGTGAATTGATCAATCTAAATTTAGCACTACAGTCAAACTCTCATCCTGCAGCATATCTCTTCATAGCATTAATTTTAGTCACCAGCTCTTATCAAGGGGGGAGTTGTCGAGATCTACCTTAGCTCAAGGCTCCCCTCTCGCCCTGCAAACGGAAGGGAGCCCAGGGCTCAAGGACCTTTTAGGCTCAGGGTTCTCTCCTGGGACAGCATGCCAAACTTGCTCATAATCAATAATAAGCTAAGTGTGAACTCTTGAAGATCGAGTAAAACTAATAGCGAGATGCACCCTTGGTCAGCAGCTAAAAGTAGATCATTGGTTATTTTCGCTAATGCAGTTTCTTTACTGTGATGAGCCCTGAAACCTGACTGAAACACTTCAAAAACATTGCTCATCTGCAGAAAGGGGCATAATAGGGTAGAAACTACTTTTTTTAGACATAAACAACTAGTATTTTAGACATAAATAGAAGATTTGAAATAGGCCTATAATTAGCTAAGTTGCTGGGGTCCAGTTGTGGTTTCTTAATAATAGGCTTAATAACAGCTAGCTTGTAAGGATTTGGAACATGGCCTGGAGATAAAGAAGAGTTGATAACATTAAGAAGAAGTTTTCCTATAACAGGTAGCAATTCTTTCAGTAATTTTGTTGGAATTGGGTACAAGTAGCTGGTTTAGAGCAACTTATAATTTTATCCAGCTCTTTCTGTTCTATGAATTTTAAGCACTCTAGGATATTTTTTATTGACTTATATTTGTATAAGGTGGTGCAGAAAGTTTAACATCTTCTATTTTTTGTCTTAAGCCTTCTATTTTATCACAGAAAAAATTCATGAAGTCATCACTACTAATTTGCGATGGAACATTTTGTTCCAAAGATGACCGATTGTTTGTTAATTTAGCAATGTGTTAAATAAGAATCTAGGATTGTTATGATTATTTTATATCAGTTTGCGTAGGTGCAGATTTTAGAGCCCTCCTATAGCTGGACATACTGTCTTTGTACGCAATTCTAAAAACATCAAAATTCTTTTTTTTCCATTTACGTTCCAGGGCACGGGTTGCTGTTTTGAGAGCGCGAGTATGACTATTACACCATGGTGTAGTTTTATTCTCTCTAGCCTTTTTTTAATTTGATGGGTGCAGGAACAGGAGTTCAGCTCAAGCTCTTCTGGGGTGCAGGCCATCAGCGCGGACACTCCCAGAAAATATTTCAGTTATTGGCAAAGAGCAATTTCTGTTCTTTACACCATGTTAATAGCCATTCATTCAGGGTAAAAAGTCTACTGAACCTTTCATTTCCTCGGTGGTAGGTAGGAAGCGGTCCAGATACGATGATCTGCCTGGCAGGCGAAGTGCGCCGAACCGTTTCGATCAGGCTCCTGAAGTCCTTCTTCAGGATCTCCGTCTGCCGGAGCCCGGTGTCGTTCATCCCCACGTGGAGGACGACGGCACCGAGGCTCTCTGCAGCACTCAGGATAGTAGGTATCTGTGCAGAAATATTCCTAACTCGGGCACCAGGGAAGCAGAAAGTGCGTACTTTGGAGGAAGCGGCGCGGTCGTGGCGCATGATGGAGTTACCGATGATAGCCACATCGCGACCCGTCTCACAGAGAGGGGCGAAGCAGATCTCCTTGGGGATCTCTAACACAGGAGGAGGAGACGTTCTGCCCTGGGACCTAGTAAGCACCTTACGCGGCTGAACCGCATCCTCGGTGCGCTGGGCCTGGACAGAGAAACACGCGGGGTTAAGGAAGACAGAGTGCTGTGATTGTATTGTACACTTACCTCAGATGAGCAAGCGGTAGCGTTAGCGGTAAGCTTGTTGTTCCCGGAGCCGTGCCCGCTTCATCTCGAGGGAGCAAATCTGGCACTCCACTGCTTCCAGCTCCAACGCCTCCATCGATGCTTCTCCTACACTCAAGGACAGACACACAAGCGACATTGTACAGGGTGAAGAGCAAGGCCAGTAAGTGAGAAAATAAGTGAATGAAAGAGGTCGGTAGCTTTAGCTGACTAGCGGTGCTAGCAGGCTAGAGCTACATACAACAAGCGGATGCTCGAGAGACAGAACGTTTGAAAGTAGATTTGTTTGTATAAATGTGTTAGGGGTTTGTTCACCCTAAGTAGGAGAGACAAATACTTAGCGAATGAGGAGGTAAAACCATTTGAGGAAAACGATTGCAACAAATCATTTAAGTTCAAAAACGAATCTAATGAGTACTGTGAACTTAATCCATTTGGGTAAACAAAGCAATTTGAGCACAGTAAAATCCATCAAATGAAGAGAACTCAAACCGTCTGAGGAAACCGATTGCAACAAACCATTTGACTTAAAAAAAACTAATCTAGATGAGTAACAAGTTATTTTATAAACTCATTATCTTCAACACTGGTTTCAAAACTCTTTTCAAATGAGTAGAATTAACTTTCAGTAAATTTTGAGTTAACTACACTCATTTTATTTGATAAAGTTGACTGTTGGGTTTTACAGTGTACATAGCTGTCAGTATTTGTACCATGTAATGTAACTAGGCCTGTCACGATATCTATTTTTGTTGTACGGTATATTGCACCAAAATATATCATGATAAACAATATTATTATCATTTCAAGACCATTTTATGCCATTATATAATGCCAGAATGACAATATAATATCATCACAATGCAAGTACACTCTTCCAAAGTCCGTATAATATTTTATTCTTAAGACTATTTCATTCAATTAAAGTAACTTTAGCAATTTAATAATTAGAGATTGGAATCAGAATGTGAAACGCATATCCTAAATAAATAATAATAAATGTTATCACAAAAATTGCAAGGTAAAAAGTAAAAAAGGCTGCGACATCTGCTACCAGATCTATTTTCAGTTGTCAGACACCCACATGAAAATATACTAAGTAATTTATAGTAACTAATATAATGTTTTAACCATATTGACACTGACGCCTCCAATAGAGATAGAGAGGTTCTGCAATCAGCTAAAATGTTGCTAGAATTGCTTTATATGTATGGGCGATATATATTTCATCACCAAAATGATTGTCATGTCCATGTGTTGTGCGATAAGTTAGTATATTGATTTTTGTCACAGGCCTAAATGTAAATGTGAATAGTTTTACTCTAGTTCATCTGTTAAATTATAAGTAACTGGTAATTTTGTAGGCTGCAGTTAAAACTTAAAATTGTTGTTTATTACACTAAAACAAATACTGTCAATAGGGGGAAATAGTTCCCATGGTTTGGCTTTGGAGTTTTGAAACAACTCCAGCTATCCAGGTGTCCCAGGATTCAAGCATCGGCTGATCTGAGTCTCTCAGCACAGGTGAGGTTACGGCCTAGACAGCAGACCACAGTGGAATGTTGGTGGCTTGAAATGTTTCCCTCTTGGCTGACTAATTTGAGGGTCTAGTGGCAGTCTGATGCTATAGGAACTGGGCCATTTACACAAAGGTTGCCTGTTCTGTCGTAAGTGATCCATGAACCAGAGAGTTACTGAGATTTCAGTCCTGTTCTATCAGCATTGTGCCCTTGAGCAAGACGGAGAACGACTGCCCTGAGGGAAACCTTTTAGATATTTCTGGACAAAATCATATATGTAAAATGCTTACGTATATTGTTTGAGTTTTTAAATATTTTGCCTATTATATAAAATACTTTATTTGCATAAATAATATATTTAAACCAAAATACACTGCAGATATCTTTTGAGTAAAAAGAAATGTCAAAATACGTGTGAAATACATGTTTCACCATCATTCAGCATGACAAATAAAACAACAGACTTTACTCATTCATTCATTTTCATTCAGCTTAGTTCCTTATTTATCAGGGATTGCCACAGTGGAATGAACCGCCAACTATTCTAGCATATATTTTACACAGCGGATGCCTTTCTAGCCACAACCCATTACTGGGAAACACCCACACACTCTCACATTCACTTACAAACTCATACACTACAGCCAATTTTGTTTATCCAAATTCACATATACCGCATGTCGGAGTACCCAGAGGAAACCCAAACAAATACAGAGAAACAAATACCGGAACTCAAACCAGCAACCTTCTTGCTGTCAGGCAACTGTGCTAACCACTGAGGCACCGTGCCACCCTAACATACTTTACTGTTTTTATTAAAATGAATTGCATCAATTTATTTTATTAAATAGATTTTCTCAAAAAAAATTTTAAACTAGTAGTTTGACAAACAGTGATAATATTTATTATATGGTTGAGTATTTTTATAGAAATATTACATACAACAAAAACATATGACTGTATAATAGATTTATAAATAATGAAGCTCTGGTGGTTTTCGTTGTTGTTTAATATACCATTCTTACATTTTAGCAAGTGCTTTAGGTAAATTACATATACAGGCCGATATATTCATTTATACTACTTAGGCTGATATTTATCATAAAATGTTACCTCTAGATCACAAAACCAATCAAAAGGATATTTGTTTTTGTAAATAGGTATTTACATATGATGAGTTCAGATGGAAAAACCTTGAAAATACAAAGAACATTTTTCTTAGCCTCTTATGTTTATGTTCAGTTATTTCATGTTAAAAGTGATGAAAATAATCTCTTATTTTAAATTACTGAATCAAGACATAGGAGCCTAAGATAAATGCTAATTTTAGAAGAAAATTTTAGATTAGAGATTTTTGCATCTGATCTCTGCATATTATCCTAAAGCTTAACAAATAAGCTTTCCGTTGATGTGTGGTTTGTTAGGAAAGGACCATATTCTCCAGAGATACAATTATTACTTGTGGAGCTGCACATTGATGGATTTTCTGTTCAGTTTGGACTTTCAGCGGTGAAAATTAAACCACACTGAACTGAACTAAACTGAACTTCAACTCTGAAAACTGGACTGACACAATATCAATTTACTAGAACTTCTATGTTAAGCTGCTTTGACATGATCTACATTGTAAAAGTGCTATAGTAATAAAGATGAATTAAATTGAAATATTTATGTAGGAAATAAAAAAATTCAAGTTGTTGGCAATGCATGTTACAAATCTAAAATTGACTTAAAACGCTTGATTTATTTACAGAAAACAATGTATATAATGTCTTCATGAAGGATGAGCTTTATTATACAAAAGGAAGGTCGCTGGTTCGAGCCTCAGCTGGGTCAGTTGGCATCTCTGTGTAGAGTTTGCATGTTGTCCCTGTGTTCGCATGGGTTTCCTCCGGGTGCTCCGGTTTCCCCCACAATTCCTAAGACATGCGATACAGGTGAATTGGGTAAGCTAAAATTGTCAGTTGTGTGTGTGTGTGCGTGAATGAGTGTGTATGAGCGATGGGAGAAAAAGAAAAAAACTGGTTGGGAGAAAAAATATTTTTTGCGTTCCCTTTCACAGATGTTTTTCATTATCTTGCAAAGATGTTTTGTGTTCCCTCACAAAACTGTTGTTCAATAAACACTTTTTGTTCACTTCATACATCTCAACCCTCCCGTTTTTGATGGCATTCTCCCGTATTTTATCAATCTATCCTGCTATCATCCAATCATTAATTTTTTTCCCAGGTTTCTCCTATATTTTTATTCTTGAAGAAATTTGTCAACGCTTACACATGCATTCACTGATTCAGAGGTTACATATGAAGGGTGACAATCGGCACACAGCTTTAATGGAAAGATAGTGAACGCAGACATTTTCATATTAATTTCAATGTGCTTTCAAGATTTAAAAAAATACTTAATGATAGGATGATAGCGGGATAGAATAGTATAATACAGGAGAATCCCAACAAAAATGGGAGGGTTGTCATGTATGCAAAAACATCTTTGCGTTCCCTCACAAAACATCTTAACGCAAAAACAAAAAAGTTTTTTCTATCTCTCTTTCTATCTTTTCTTCCACCCATTTTTTCCCTCAACATCATGTCCCTTCTGTGGTTCAGGGTCACAAATGCTATTTGTATATTAAATAGCACAAGAAAGAAGTCTACTTAACAAAAAATCTTATGAAATTCATTTGATGACAATAAAATTTGTTCAATTTGTTAAAAAAAAAACACACACACACAAACATGGTAGAATTCTCCTGTGAGCACCAATCATTTGACATAGCATGCAATCAGTGCTTAATTTGTAAATGAATAATTTCCTAAACAAAACCAGGAAAATAAGAGTTACCATGACCGACGTCCACCACACAATTTCAGTTTTCCTGGAACATGACGTTACTAAGCATTTATAGTGAAAAAAAACATCTAATTATTTTGTGCGATTATAACGTTATGGGTCAAACATGAATTAAAAATCAAACAAATATGTAACTACAAACATAAATTGTATGAAAATATCGTCGTTAATCTATTCTCAAAGCTGTGTCTATTCTACGCAAGCTATGATGACTTTCACCTTGATATTTTAGCATGGATGTATACCTGACCGGTGAGCCGTCTAACAAACAAGTGCCCTTATGAATCAAATCAGCAGGATGCCTGACTTTAACTGCAGTTCGGCTCATAAACATTTCATTCATACGCCGTGACAAATTGGGGTCTGGGGTATTAGACACAAATAAGGAGCAAGGACTGGTGAGAGTGTTATGGAATTTAATAACGCTCGCCAAATGGAAAAGAAAAAAACTTCCGCATTTCGCGGTTTGTGCGTGTTTTGTGTGTGGTCCTTTACTGACAGTCGCCTGTGTCTTGGATCTTGTCGGAAAATATGACAAAAAGTCCTACATGACGGTAATAGTTTGATTGCAGTGTTTACTTCAGTAATGCTACTAATATATGCATACTCCAGATCTCTTAATTCCATTTCTGTTCAGTTCAGTTATTACTTTAGTCGCATTAAGGTAATCAAAAATCGCTGTTTACATGGTAGACTCTTAATTATTGTTTTAATCATATTAAAATCCTATTTAAGTATTGTGGCCCATGTAAACATACTCAATGTTTGACACACCGTCAGGGCTCTGTGAACTTGGCATTGAGAAGCAGCATTTTTTGTATGTACATCAAAAGCAATTATGAACTTATTTAGGCTTACAGTTCAACATTCATGTTTAACTGAATAAACAGTTAGTGAACACAAGTACATCTTATTGAACATAATTTATTTTCATCACCAATTATCATAGTAGAACAGTTTCTCAAGCAATTTGTGATGCATTTTGGAAATAGAAGATAAGCCCCTGGTCTAATGTGACACATGTCTTGAGAAACCCGTTCTCAAAGATTTATTATTTGGGTAGCACACATATTTTGAATGCCTTCAGCAGAATTCAAATGAGCCATTTTAATCTAGATTAATCTCAAAATTAATCTAGATTAATCTAGATTTTAAAAATTTATTTATACCCACCTATAATATATATATGCTTGACTGCGTGCATCACGGTGGTGCAGAGGGTAGCACAATTACCTCATAACAAAAAGGTCGCTGGTTCGAGCCTCGGCTGGGTCAGTTGATATTTCTGTGTGGAGTTTGCATGTTCTCCTTGTGTTCACGTAGGTTCCTCCGCGTGCTCCGGTTTCCCCCAAAAGTCCAAAGACATGTGGTATAGGTGAATTGGGTAAGTTAAATTTTCTGTAGTGTGTGTGAATGGGAGTGTATGGGAGATTCCCAGTGATGGGTTGCAGCAAGAAAGGCATCCGCTGCTTAAAACATATGCTGGATAAGTGGGCGAATCATTCCGCTGTGGCGATCACAGATTAATAAAGGGACTAATGCCGAAAACAAAATGAATGAATGATTTACTATTCAGTTCACGTCACTATTATGTGCCAAGTATTGTGTTTGTTTCTGTCTCCTGCTATCCTGATCCAGGAACACAGTTTCATCTCTTTTGACCATGCTGATTATCAGATTTACACATGGTTTATATATATATATATATATATATATATATATATATATATATATATATATATATATATATATATATATATATATATATATGTATATAAACCATATATATAAACCATATATATATTTATTTATTTATTCTTTTGAAAACACAAATATTATTTAGGTAGGCCACCTTGCCATCATTTATTTTCAGTGTGCCCCAAACAATAATCACCAACCAATGAGAGTGATTGTAAACGTAAGAAAGCTGACTGGTCGAAAGTGATTACCATTTTGTGTGTGCGCAACTTTGTGCACACACATTTCTGACAGAAAACTAATTTCTGACTCATTTACATTCTCTGTCTCACAAAACACACACACACATGAAGGTATTCACCATGCAAAAGTTAATGCTGAATCAATTAAAATAAATACCGAATATCGGTAACACAAAACACGAATATCTGACATTTTCCGGAACAGGATCCAGCTAGAAATAAACTAGCAAAAGTGGTAAAAGCACTTTCAGCAGGATCAGTTCATGAAGGTCCACAGTTCAAAGGTGTACATTTAGCCATTTTTCTCTTTTGAATAAAAATCAAATAAAGACTCGAATAAATTAAGAGGAGAGGATCAAAGAAATTGAGATATGAAGTTTAAACTACTGACATGTTCTATCAGCTTGGATAAATTCTTCCTATACACGAATCCAAATTCCAGTTGTTTTTCATCCCTTTGATTTTTTTTTTTTTTTTTTTTGTGTTCACAGATCCTGCCAACTGCTCTTTGGACGTCTGATGACCATACTGTGTCTGATTGCTGGATGACAGCTTAACTATTTCTTCAGTTCACTCAGTCCACTGGGAATGTTAAGGGCCACGAGCACTCCAATATTTGGAAGTGAACAAAAACTTCCCTTGTGAGCCTGGAAAATGTTTATCATCACAGTCAAAGGCTTGGCTCTTCGACATGGCGTTCTGCCGCTGATGGAGAAGGTAGTTTGGTATGACGGAGACAGCTGTGAAGTCTCTTTTTAAGAGAAAGCTGTTGTGGGCCAGCTCACACCTGTAACATGTCACTCAAGGACTGTCAACACAAATAACGCTCATTAATCATGTTTATAAAAGCATTAATCTCACGGCTGGGTGGTTAAAATGTGTTTTTCCTCTGGTAAGTTGAGCGGCTTGATCTGTGTTAATGTAACTCATAATGATTTTTTAAATTCCTCTTGGAGGCCCTGGATAATGAGATACTTCTTTAACGTCAAATATAGTCGTGACATTTCATTTATGCTTTATTTAGGCTGAAATGTAAAACTTCAAGCATCACAGTTGACGCTCTGACATAAAAGAGCTGGAGTTTTCAGGCATTTTATCTTCGTATGTCATCAGCCAACAAACGCTCAGTGCCAAATTTCACAGCTGATAAGATTTATTCACTGAAAGATTATTATTCAATGGATAAGAGCTAAAGTTATGCATATGATGATGGAAAAGTGAATAAGCCATGACAGCGTGGTGATAATAAAATGCAATGAAACACTGTGATTTAAAACTGAATAACTTGAGTATCTCAGAAATTACTGAAGAGCATGTTGCAATGCAGAGACTGTATAATGTAATACATTATAGGGGAGACTGGGATTAGCTGTCACGTTTATTAATCAAGTGAATATTTCTCACGGTGGGTTGAGTTTCAAAAGATGCTTCTATTATAGACACATACATGGTCTTTACTATAAAATGAATAAAATAAAATATATCATATATACTGTATGAAAAGATTACATGAGAAAATGGAAAGCCATGCATGCAAAAAAAAAACTGAATCAATTTAAATAATACCCTGAAATACCCTTCACAAAAATATGATTGTGGAAATGTATTATTACTTACATTACTGTTTCAGACTACTTTACTTTCACTCAGACTACAATTTTGCCACCATATAAACTACAACTCCCTTCAGGCACCACACACACACCTGTACCGGTTCTCCATTGATTACATGCACACACAGCTGAGAGCTGTGCAAGGACTAATCAGATGGACCATATAAACAGCACAGACTTGGATGAGTCTTGTGAGCAGCAAACCCTACTGATAGTGGGTCTTGCTGTCCCCCAACGGAGAACGCGGAGCCTGACAGTCTCAGTGCTAGGTCCATATATTGGTCTTTCATAAGCTTCCAGGTGTGTGAGTTTAATAAGCGAGAGAACTGAAACAGGTGTGTGTGTGTGAGGTGCATGATGGAATATGTAGTCCTGTTCGGTGGCAGATGTGATGTGTAGAGTGCCCTCTAGTGTGACTTATGGGCACTCAACTTGGTGACTATGAAAGTTAGTTAGTTAGTTAGTTTGTTTGTTTGTTATTTAGTTAGTTAGTTAGTTAGTTAGTGTCACGATAACCAATGATCTAACCCTCAAAGATTACTGGAGAACATTCACTTTCACTCTGACTACAATTCTGCCACCTTATAAACTACAACTTCCTTCAGGCACCACACACACACGTCCCAGTTCTTCATTGATTACACACACACACACACACACACACACACACACACACACACACCTGGGAGCTGCTCAAGGACTAATCAGATGGTCCATATAAACAGCACACACACAGACTTGGATGAATCTTGTGAGCAGCAAACCCTGCTGATAGCGGGTCTTGCTGTCCCCCAATGGAGAACATGGACCCTGACAGTCTCAGTGCTAGGTCCATATATTGGTCTATCATAAGTTTCCAGGTGTGTGAGTGCAATCAGGAAGAGAACTGGAACAGGTGTGTGTGAGGTGCATGATGGAATATGTAGGCCTGCTTAGTGGCAGATGTGATGTGTAGAGTGCCCTCTAGTGTGACTTGTGGGCACTCAACTTGATGTCTGTGACAGTTAGTTGGTTAGTTAGTTAGTTAGTTAGTTAGTTAGTTAGTGAGTTAGTTAGTTAGTTAGTTAGTGAAGGACATAATTTACAAACGTTTAAGAAAATGTTAGGACAGTATGGAAAACGCAAAAATAAAAAAGAAAGTAGAGATTTCCAAATTTACTTTGCCTTGTATTTCATTGCAGACAATGTGAACACAAAATATTTCATGTTTAATCTGATCAAGTTCATTTGATTTGTAAATATACATCCTTTCCTGTCATTCAGACCTGCAACACATTCCCAAAAAATTGTGAAAAGAGCAGTTTAGGGCTAGTAATTAGGTAAATTGGTTAAATAATGATGTTATTTGATACAGGTGATGTCAACATTATAATTATGATTTGGTACAAAAGCAGCATCCAAGAAAGGTCTAGTCTTTTAGGAGCAAAGATGAGGCAAAGATCACCAGTTTGCCACCAAATATGTGAGAAAATTATTGAAATGTTTAAAAAATAATGCCCATAAAGACTGTGCCAAAAAGAAGCCCTATGTTAACAGTGTCCAGAAGTGCCATCAACTTCTCTGGGCTGGGAGGCATCTGGGATGCACCATCACACATTGGAAATGTGTACTGTGGTCAGATGAATCTGTATTTCAGGTATTTTCTGACTGCAGAGGAAGAGGATACAGGTACCTGACTGGCCTGTCAGCAGTCCTGACCAGTCTCCGATAGATAATGTGTGCAAAATGCGACAACGAAAACCATGGGTAACACTTTATTTTGATGGTTCATTTGGGTATAGTAGACTGTCTGCTTAATATCTGTTGATACTGCTCCTTCAACAGACATTTAACTGACTATAAGAAACTTTGCAAGTACATGTCAACTTACACTAACCCTAACCCCAACCCTAACCCCAACCTAACAGTCTTATAATCTAATTAGTTGGCATGTAGATGCAATGTAACTTAAATTCAACAAACAGACCATCAAAATAAAGTGTGACCAAACCATATACTGTTGCCCATCTTAAGACCTGTCTTCAGTCCCTCAACGTCTTTTAAGTGTTGTGAAAAGGAATGGCAACATAATAAAGTGGTAAATGCTTTACTGTTCCAACTTTTTTTTTAAATGTGTTGCAATAACCAACATTGGAATACATGTTTTTTATGGGGAAAAAACACATTAAATAATGTTTGTTGTATTGTCTACCCTGAAAGACAAGTCAAAGTAAATTTAGAAATCACTGCTTTCCTATACTATCTCAACCTTTTCTGATTTGGGGTTGTAAACCAATACAGTCCGTTGATTTAAACCAGTGTTGGGGAACAGACAGTTTTATCTAAAAAATGGCTAGTGTGTCAGATGAAGAAGAAGATCCGGAGTAAAAGATTAAATCAAAGAAAGTTTACTGAAGATAATTTGTGATTTCATTAGTAGAAGCTAACTTCAGCACTCACACAGAGTTTGTAGGTTGTTCTGCTTGCAAACTGAAATCAACAACATTATACTCTAGCATCACTAACTGCATCATACATATAGGTGTTTTAATCTGATAGGTTAAAACATAGATAAACTTAGAAAATGTTCAAGTGTCCATACAATTTAGAATAATATCTCCAATGATTACTTAGGCGTCAAGGATACAAAGGTCAGAGGATATTTCTGTGGTCAGGATGACCAGAGGTGAAATTCAACTCATCTTCTAGTCTCCTCTGATGAAGAACGCACGCACACACAAAGAATACTTATCTACATTTGAACTATTTCTTGCTCTGTTGCAGCCGTCTTATCAGAATGGTACAACATACATCATTCCACTGGAGGCCAACTAAACATAGAAAGTCTCTTTCATAGAAAATAATTTATTCTTTAACACAAAGGGCTCTATTTTATCGATCTAGGTGCAAAGTCTAAAGTGCATGGTGCAAAAGGCCATGTCTGAATCCACTTTTGCTACTTTAAAGATGGAAAAGTACGTTCTGCGCCCTGATGCATTGGTCTAACAGGGTTGTGCTTATTCTCTTAATGAGTTATGAGTGTGTTTTGAGCATAATGTGCATTAAACTAATTAGAGTTTCATCTGCAGCTCAAGGATAAAGAGCCAGCCTCCATTCAGCCTCTTTAATTTTTCACATTGCCTCTTTTAATTTTTTGTTGTTGTACACTCCACTGAAGACATTCATTAGCCTACATATTTAGTATCAATTGTTAAGCGCAAAGATTTGTTTCAAAACTATTTTTATGCAGCATATAGTGATGCATATGTCTCCTAAAAGCCATAGATGGACAATTCTAAACTTATTTTTATTAAAACAAATATAAATATGTATATAATAAATAATACTAATAATATTAACAATATACAAATGCAAATTGTTTTGAATAAACTGAAAATAGCCCCCTGAGATGAAGAAGGCATGGAGGTAGTGGTTTTTATATTTATGTAGAAAATTATCATTTTTGTAACATTTTAATCTTTTTTCCATATGTAAAGATATTTGTTTATTGCTGTACATCCTGTGTGTATCAAGAAATGTGTAAGCGTTTGGACTTGCATAGACATATAACTAATGCACTCTGCGCTGGACTTTAGTGGTCAATGGTGGTCTGTTTCAATTTCTCAACATAGCAACGTGCCAACAATGCGCCTTAACACACCTCCTTTTTAGACAAGCACACCCATGAGTCCACAAAGTGGTGCAAATAGATTTGCTATTTAAACAACGTGGCGCAAAAAGTAAAAAAAAATATTGCACTGGTCTAAATAATAGCAACAAATCGCGCCAAACATGTCTTGCGCCTTTATTGTACTGGTATGATAGGGCTCATAGTATTCACATAGTGACAGTTGTTCAAGTAGCATCAAATGTCCATTTTCACAAAAGAGGTCTCAGTGAAGAACCTGAGGAAACAAATAACTTGGCATACAGAAAAAGCAATGACACATATCATTCCAGTTTTACTCTAAAGATGGATGGCGCTAAGGTCATCATATAATCTAAACACAAATTCAGCTTTATTAATAATGATATCATACAGAAAATATATGTGCCAATCCTGGAGCTGTCATCATCCAGATACCCATCTTTCACCAGGAATCAGTAAGACAGAGTGCATCAAGACAATTGTCGGTTATTATTTAATTTACAATAAGTATTTTAGGTGCAAGTGACTTGATGTTGAGAAGACCAAATTTAATTTCCTCTTAATATTTCTATTAACACTTTAACTACCCCACCAAGAAAAAAAAAATGTATTTCTTAACTCCTAATGTCGCTAGTTAACACACTCAATGGATTTTTTCCCATAATTTCAACCTCTACCAAATGGTGGATATGTTGGTTTTTGGTAAAAATACTGGAATTAATGCATATACTAAAAAAATCTGAAAATATGAAGTGTAAGACCAATTTATTTGAAAAAAAAATATTCAAAATAAAACACTTTTGAATATTAAATCATCTTTATTTTTTGAAGTATGCCATAAAATATTTTAGGTTCTCATTTAACATGTATTATTTTTTTTTTCTACAATAAACGCAAAATCAAGTGTAGTAGTGCAACAGGATTATGTTTGTTTGATTTTTTTTTTGTAAATCAACAATGCTATGTAGTGTAAACCATAATTTAAAACAGTCATTCTTTAAATGACTTCAAAGTCCCCAAGAAGTCAAAACTAACTGCGTAATATTGCTAGCTCTGATTGCAGTATTGTGGTGAACAATTGATCTGTACATGTCATTATGAAAAAATTGTTTGCGTTTGTAATCTTTAATTGAAATCTGAAATAGCACTTCCTGTTTGTTTTCCGTTAAATTAACTGATTACATGGTTTTGAGGTAATAGGCGTGGCTAACATACTTAAATACTGGTTCAACTGCCAGTTTTGACAACAAACAGAAATGGTGAGAAGGAGGTGTCTGTTAGGTTGTAATAACTCTTCTAAAACCCCTTTCCAGATCTTTCTGAATGAAATGCCTACTTTACTACATCCATTCAGTCCACGGTAGAAATAACAAGCCACACCCACTGTTTTATCATTTAAAATTCTGTTTCTCTAGGAACTGCATCACAATAAAAAAAATCTAATAAAAAATTGCTTCTAGTTCATAGGGACTTTAACAGTCATTATTTAAAGGGCACAAATTTTACCCCTTTTTTCAAGATTTTTCAAGAAGTCTTTTGTGTCAAAAATTTGTCTGTAAAGTTTCAGCTCAAAATACCCATCAGATTATTTATTATAGCTTTCAGAATATTAGAATTTCTGCTCTGAGCAACCGAGTAGCTGTTTTTGTGGCCTGTGCCTTTAATGCTAGTTCTCCCCGCTCACCATTCCCATGTGCCTGTCAGAGTGTGCTTCAATGTCTGCCTCGGCTGTGTCAGATAAACAGCACAGTGACAGACATGAAAGACGCAGATCTCATGTAACATTTACAGAAATACTACAGTCAGAACTTTCCCAATGATTATTTGATGATTAATTCGGTGGGTGGGAACCGCACTCCTACATCACGTGGCAGTCGGTCTCAAAATAGGAGGGATTTGGATCCTATAATAACCAGGAAATTAAAAAAAGAGACATTGTATTCATATCACTCTAGTATGACTGTGGACACACTATACCTACACACATTTCTGTCCAAACAGCATCCAAAAGATGATTTTCCTCATAGGTGCCCTTTAAAATATGGCCAACCATTTAGTAGAGCAGGCAGTTATTATTAAAAAGAGATGTTTATTGAGGACTTAAATCAACAATATATTTATTTCTGAATGGGTCATATGACTGGACCTGAAAAAACAGATGTGCATTTCAGGAGTATATCACTTCTTTTAAACTGTAGAAATATGCATTGCTTTTACTGTATTATTAATGAAATAAATGCAGCTTGGTGACCATAAGAGACTTCATTCAAAAACATAGAAGAAAATCTTAATTATTCCAAACCTTTAACCAGCAGTCAGAGACACATATTTGTCATTGTATATCTGACTGGCTGATCTCGGGTTAGTTTTATCACCCCTGGCAACAAATGAGGTTAACTCCTCCACTTCCCCTGGATATTGTGTCTTGCCTGTGCAAATGTGTGGCCAAGTGACGGAGAAGAGTAATATTCCTCTGCCTAGATAAATATTTCCCTTCATAATTCAAACCTTATCTCCCGGAGACTCCTGTAAAACAGGAACATCTGCTCTGAAAACTGCCTTGCTTCTCGACGAATAAAGGCTCTGGGTGTTTTCCAACATTTGTTATTTATTCTTCAGGATCAAATAAACAACGAAATTCCTTAAACATCTACCAGAATGTTTATTCTTCAGTTACTTATAAACATGTTGCGAAGAAATTCATTGTTTATTATTCACAGGCTTTGATGGCCATTTTGAGACAGCAAAGCACAATGTAATTTTAACACTATGTTGAGGTCTGATGAAACCTTGTAAACCTATGTTCTTCATTCACAAAAAAAAAAAAAAAAGATGTTGGTGGCCTATTCTCGACCAGAAGACTTTGTTGGAATAACAAATATGGCAGTATGGCTCCTTTCACATGCTGGCTCAAGTTGACCCTTCCCAGGACCCATGGAGGCAGGCAGGAAGCCAACTCAAAGTGAGCTGCTCCTCGCTGCTCAGGTGACCAGGAAATAGCTGGTCAGTGTTTGTGACCATCTGTCTACTGTAGTGGTGGTGAAAAACAGCAGGGCAGCAGGGCTACATAATGAGCGCAGTGTTCACATCGTTTGGGTTGATGTTACTTGGCAGCCTGAGACCCTGATACGTCGGCAAAATCTGCAAACTGGAACATTTTAATCAAACAGGAGAGTAACTATGACCAAAATTGTGAACTGTGAGAAATATGTTTTACTGAAAAGCAGTCTTATGCAGTACATTCATTTATTCATTTTCTTTTCGGCTTAGTCTCTTTATTAATCAGGGGTCGCCACAGCAGAATGAACCACCAACTTATCCAGCACATGTTTTACGCAGTGCCCTTCCAGCTGAAGCCCATCTCTGGGAAACATCCGTATACACTCATTCACATTCATACAATACGGACAATTTTAGCCAACCCAATTCACCTGTACCGCATGTCTTTGGACTTTAGGGGAAACCAGAGCACCCAGAGGAAACCCACGCGAACGCGGAGAGAACATGCAAACTCAACACAGAAATGCCAACTGACCAAGCCAACGCTCGAACCAGCGACCTTCTTGCTGTGAGGCGACAACACTACCTACTGCACCACCGCGTCGCCTTATCCAGTACAAAAAACATTAAAATAAGATCTATTATGTATAGTAGTGCAGTTAATTTAACCTTGCTGGGTATTTTATTATTGTTACCACACAACAAAGCCACTTAAGTGTACTACAAATTCAACAATTAATTGTGTTTTTAATTATTATTTAAAGCTATAAATTAGTGCTGGTCAAATATTAGTCATGATTAATCACATCCAAAATAAAAGTTTGTTTTGACAAAATATATGTGCACTGTCGCCTCACTGGTTCTAGTAACGGCTGGGTCAACAGACATTTCTGTGTGGAGTTTGCATGTTCTCCCTGTTTTTAATAAACTAAATTGACCATAGTGTATGAATGTGAATGAGTCAAATAATTATAATTATTTGTCAATTAAAAATAAAATTATTTAATTTATTTTCTTAATGTTGATTCCTGGATATACAGTACATCCGGAAAGTATTCAAAGCACTTCACTTTTTCCACGTTTTTTTAATTTACAGCCTTATTCCAAAATGGATTAAATTCAATTATTTCCTCAAAATTCTACACACAATACCCCATAATGACAATGTGAAAATTTTTTTGAAATTGTTGCAAATTTATTAAAAATAAAAAACCTTAAAAATCACATGTACATAAGTATTCACAGCCTTTTCTCAATACTTCGCTGATGCACCTTGGCAGCAATTACAGCCTCAAGTCTTTTTGAATATGATGCCACAAGCTTAGCACACCTGTCTTTGGGAATTTTTGCTCATTCCTCTTTGCAGTACCTCTCAAGCTCTATCAGTTTGGATGGGAAGCGACGGTGTACAGCCATTTTCAGATGTCTCCAGAGATCTTCAATAGGATTTAGATCTGGGCCCTGGCTGGGCCACTCAAGGACATTCACAGAGTTGTTGTGAAGCCACTCTATGGATATTTTGGCGATGTGCTTTGGGTCATTGTCCTGCTGGAAGATGAGCTATTGTGATAACCTGATTGTATACATTTACTTTATGCAATAAGATATTATTGTACATTTATTTCTTCAGATTTATATAAAAACGTTTAATGTTATTTTTCTAATATTGTTAAAATATCTACTTGTTTATTGGTACTTTAAATGAACAGAAATATGTGTTATGTGCATTTCTAAAAGAAAAATAGCTATTTTTGTCACAATACCTGTGTCATGACGTCACTGCATGCACCAGTAGCGGGCGCGCCCGTGATGCTCTTTATATATACTAAGTGAAGAGTAAATGAAGATATCACGAGAGTGCTTGTCTGCAGTGTTTTATTTCTTTATTCTTTATAACTTCATTTCAGTACGACATTTTTGGAGGCACCGCTGGGATGGATGTTCGATGGAGTAACTCCCTGAGCGGCAGATCCATTATGCAACATCATCCCCTCTGTTCGTTACCCAGATAAACGTCAGTGTGAGGCAGTCAGAGTGAGTGGTGAACAGGACTGATTGAGCAGTGTGCACTTGGAGTTCACAGTATCCTAGTGGCATAAAAGTCAAGTCAGTGAGTTAAACACTACTCCCAACAGCAACACGACAGCTGAAAAAAAATGGATGAGAAAAATGCAACTGAATTAAATAAACAACTTACCACAGAAACTCAGCGCATTAGAGAAACCCCACAAAGTTTCCTTATACGAGGTCTTGATCTTAGGCAGAAAATTCTGTTTGCTTCTCAGGAAGATGACTCTGGGTTAAAATATGATCCTGCTCTAGTCCAGAATATGTTCTTGCACACGGTTCTGACCGGGTTGCAAAATGATCTTATTCAAAGTGACCTTCAGCCATACCTGTCAGACCTAACTATTTCAGATGAAGTGCTGTTGGAAAAACTTAATGTTGCTTGCTCTAATGAATCGGAATGACAAAACAAATGGAAAAATGAACGCAGCGGCACTGTTCATGCTGTACAATTACATGAGGTTGTCTTTGAGCCAAAAGAACCATCTAAACAGCCCAATTTTGATCGTATGTCACAGCTAAAAAGCTTGGGTAATGATTTCATGCAAATTAAAGAAACCATTCAACAGCCCTTTTCTTGTCCGCAACAGTGTTTTTCCATTAATAGCAAAGACCCAGCAGCAGCAGTGTTCCCACAGCACCAGAACTCATCTTAGGGCTTCAGGGAGAAATCAGGATGGACCCACATGCAAGAACACCAGGTCTGGAAGCCTCATACAACTACATATGAGCAGCAAGCATGCACCCACATGCCTTCGCGCCAGCCCCGCTCAAACCAAAATCAGGTAAAGGAACAAAATCTACCTCAACCACCTGTACACTTAGGCCAGTTGCCGTCAGGCCCCCGGGAACACACCCCACAGTCATCATCACAACCACAAATGCGAGCTGTCTTGCCAGAACAGTATGCCATATCAGAGATGCTCCATGGACTTTCTTATCTGTATGCTCCTCACCAGTATCATCCTGCGCCCATTAATTATAATGCTCACCCCTTAAATTATCCACTCTACCACCCCCCACAATATATAGGACCAACACAACCACACCCACATGCTAGTCGCCAATCCCATCCTCCAAGGTCCAGACAGTGTTTGACTGCTGGGAGCTTCAATGAGTATATAGTGAAAACTATGAAAGATCCAGTACACATAGAGAAGCACACCATCATGCATGTTCAGTGTCAGGTGAAAGGGCCCTATGTGAAACAAGACCGTACACTGATGTTTGAGCCACATATAAACCCTCACCACCCTGATGGTCTGAAACTTGTTGATACTCTCCTCATGCTGAAAAAGGGGGCTCACCCAGTGATTACCGGTGCATTCCGAACAGTTTTATTAGCAATCTTCGACTCATCCCTGAGATCGCCAGAACACCCGGGCCTGAGAGCCCTACCCGGCCGGGCGGAAGTGCTCGAAGGCGGCGCAGATAACATAAACAAAGACGGGGGAAGCGCGGCGGGCTAGGGGCTAAACTAAAGCTAACACCACACCGGCTCTCTTTACCCAGCATTTTTCTCGCCAATGTACGGTCACTAGTGAACAAAATGGATGAGATTCGACTGCGCATCAACCACAGCAAAAAATTAGGGAACTGTAATGTCATGATTTTGATGACATGACAGAACAGCGGATGACTCCGGTAAGACCAGAGGCGGAGGATTATGCATTTATATTAACAATGCTTGGTGCACAAACTCTGTCGTCGTTGGGAGACATTGCTCTGTTAACCTGGAATTTCTAATGGTTAAATATAGACTGTTTTATCTGCAACGGGAGTTGACCTCCACCATAATAACTGCTGCCTATATTCCTCCCGATGCTGATGCCAAGCTTGCTATGAATGAACTTCATGCAACCATCAGCAAACAACATACTGCTCACCCGGAGGCTGCTTTTATTGTTGCAGGGGATTTTAATCACTCAAACTTAAAGACAGTGCTCCCCAAATTCCATCAAAACATTTTCTGCCACACAAGGGGAAACAAAACTTTAGACCAAGTTTACACAAACATGGCTGAAGCATATGCTGTGACCCCCCTCCCCCACTTGGGTCAATCAGATCACCTTTCTTTGTTACTCACCCCCAAGTACTCACCCCTCATCAACCGTGTGAAGCCATCAGTAAGGACCATCAAAGTGTGGCCAGCGAGGGTGTACTCCACACTCCAGGACAGGTTTGAACACACAGACTGGAGTATGTTTGCTTCCCAGGCCACATGTGGCTCTCACACAGACATTGATAGTTACACTTCCTCTGTTCTGGAATATATCAACACCACAATAGACAGTGTTACAACCCAGAAACAGATCACCACATACCCAAATCAAAAGCCATGGATGAACAAGGAGGTGCGCCTCCTGCTGAAGGCACGCAACACTGCCTTCAGATCAGGGGATACACAGGCCTACAGTACTTCCCGGGCTAATCTGAAGAGGGGCATCAAAAAGGCCAAGCACTGTTACAAGCTAAAGCTAGAGGAGCACTTTTCCAACTCTGATCCTCGGCGCATGTGGCAGGGCATCCAGGCCATCAGCAACTACAAACCCATCCAGTCCACCCCCACAGCCACAAATGTCTCCTTCCTGAACGAGCTAAATGACTTTTATGCCCGCTTTGAAACAGACAATACAGAACCCTACACCAGGAACACTTCCTCAACCGACCACTCACCTCCTCAGAAGTCTACACCGCACTGAGTCGGATCAATGTGCGCAAGGCTGCTGGACCAGACGGTATCCCTGGGTGTGTCCTCAAAGCATGTGCAGAACAGCTCGCTGGGGTATTCACAGACATTTCAAGCTGTCGCTTAACCTAGCAACTGTGCCAACATGCTTTAAAACCACCTCTATTGTGCCAGTGCCCAAACACTCCAGCCCAACATGCCTGAATGACTACTGCCCTGTAGCACTCACACCCATCATCATGAAGTGCTTCGAGCGGTTGGTCCTGGCACATCTGAAAGACTCTCTGCCATCTACACTGGACCCACATCAGTTTGCCTACCGTGGCAACAGGAGCACAGAAGATGCCGTCTCTATAGCACTGCACTCTGTACTCACTCACCTGGACAATAAAAACACTTATGCATGAATGCTGTTTGTTGACTTCAGCTCAGCCTTCAACACTGTCATACCCTCTAAGTTACTGATCAAACTCAGAGACCTGGATATCGACGCGTCTCTCTGCAACCTGGGTTATGGACTTTCTGACTAACAGACCTCAGAATGTTAGATCAGGCCACATCTGCTCAACCACCGTCACACTCAACACTGGTGTACCACAGGGCTGCTTGCTGAGCCCCTTCCTCTACTCCCTTTTTACCATCGACTGTAGGCCTGTGAACAGATCCAACACCATCATCAAATTTGCAGATGACACCACAGTGATTGGTCTAATCAGTAATAATGATGAGACTTCCTACAGGTAGGAGATACAGCATCTGGCCACTTGGTGCACCGACAATAATCTGCTCCTTAACACCAACAAGACCAAGGAGCTCATTGTGGACTTCAGGAAGGGATGAACAGGCTCACATGATCCCATCCACATTAATGGGATGGCCGTTGAGCCTGTCTCATCCTTCAAGTTCCTGGGGACCCACATCTCAAAGGACCTTTCCTGGACTACCAACACCTCCAGCCTGGTTAAGAAGGCTCACTAGCCTATTCTTCTTGAGGCAACTTAAGAAGAACCAGTTTTCATCAGTCTTCTTGGTGAACTTCTACCCTTGCACAATAGAAAGCATCCTGACCAACTGCGTCACAGTCTGGTACGGAAGCTGCTCTGTTGCTGAGCGTAAGGCACTGCAGCAGGTGGTGAAAACTGCCCAACGCATCACAGGGACTACACTGCCAGCCATTGAGGACATCCAGAAGAAACACTGTCTGCGCCGAGCACGCAGTATTCTTAAGGACACCTCTCACCCTGCTCACAGACTGTTTTCTCTCCTGTCTTCCGGCAGGCGCTTCAGGCTCCCCCAGACAAAAACCAGCAGACTGAGGATCAGCTTTTTCCCCAGAGCTGTCTCCCTTTTGAACTTTGCCCCTCACTGACTCTTTTGCCCCCCCAATACACCCCACACACTCCTCTAACTCAGTGTTTCCCAACCCTGTTCCTGGAGGCACACTAACAGTACATATTTTCGGTGTTTCTCTTATCTGACCTATTAACTTCAGGTTTTGGAGCCTCTTCTAATGTTCTGATGAGTTCAGGTGTGTTTGATTAGGGAGAGGTTGAAAATGTGGACTGTTGGTGTGCCTTCAGGAACAGGGTTGGAAAACACTGCTCTAACTTATACTCCTCACAATCACTGCACTATTTAACATTTTTTAAATGAATAGTTTGCACATATTCATTGCACTGATTCATTTATTTGAACTTTACATACCCACTGCACATGGACATTTGTAATTATGTTTATCTATCTGCACACTTCTGCTATTAATAGCATCCTGTACATGTTTTCATTTATTGTAAATCTGTTCATAGCTAATACAACCTGTATATAATGTTCATAGTACATCCATCTGTAAATATTACCATAGTTTTTCTATAACTGCACTTTATAACTTATATCTATATCCTGCACTTGCTGCTATTGCACTGCTGGTTAGACCTAAACTGCATTTCGTTGCCTTGTACTTGTACATGTGTAATGACAATAAAGTTGAATCTAATCTAATATAAATTACGATAAATGCACAGAATGGGACAAATCATGACATTACCCTGCATGGCGGAACAGAACTAGGGACTCTGCAGCCAGTTAAGTCTTTCCTACCTGTGGCACCCCTGCAGAATGCAACCACTGCCTGTCATTTATGCTTCCCCAGCTACAAGTGGTGGAAATAGCATTCAGGACTTCTGGGATCCTCCTGTTGATGTGAACCATTTAAATCTACTCCAACAACAAGTGAAGCAGATGTTGCGTGAGGAATGTAATGCCTTCTCAAAAACAGATGATGATATTGGTTGTGTTCCAGACCTGCAATTGAGTATTTCATTGAGTGATAACACCCCTGTTGCCCGTACCTATATGCCTGTCCCTAAACCTTTATATCAAGAAATGAAGGACTATTTACATGACTTGATTGTTCAAGGATGGGTGACCAAATCTCGTTCCCCTTACTCTTCTCCTATTGTCTGTGTACGTAAAAAGGATGGCAGTCTCAGGCTGTGTATTGATTACAGGAATCTGAACAGCAAAACAATCCCTGATCGCCGGCCAATTCCCAGAGTACAGGATATCCTAGACAGCTTGGGGGGTATTGCATGGTTCTCCCTCCTAGATCAGGGTAAAGCATACTACTAAGGTTTTATGTCTCCAGAAAGCAGGTACCTCACTGCATTTACCACTCCATGGGGCCTCTACAAATGGGTTCATATACCCTTTGGCCTCATGAACGCACCCGCCGCGTTCCAGAGGATCATGGAGGAATGCCTGGAAGGGTTGCGGGATGACATCTGCATCCCTTATCTGGATGATATCCTGGTCTTCACTGAGTCCTTCAACAAACGGGTAGAGGCTGTAAGGAGAGTGCTCCAACGATTGCAAACCTACGGAGTGAAGTTAAAACCAAAGAAATGTGACTTGTTTAAAAAGGAGGTACGCTCCCTGGGCAGGATTGTCTCAGCCGAAGGCAGTCGTATGGAATCCTGCGGATACAGTCGCTGTGACTGCACTCAAGGAGCAAAAACCAAGTACAGTGGGTGAGCTATGTTGAATTCTAGGCCTGCTCAGTTATTATCGACAATACATCCGAGATTTTTCTTAAATCGCCAGTCCCCTCTATAACCTGCTATAAAGGAACTCGGACTGTAACACGCCACAGGGGAAAGAGAAATGCAGAGGCAGAAACAACAGAAACAGTCAGAAAACAGTCATGCTGTGCCGTCAAATAAGTTAATTGAGTGGACTGAATACCATCAAGAGATTCTTGAGCAGTTGGTTGCCTGGTCCAGCCTCCAGTTTTAGGATTCCCAGACTTTTCTCAACCGTTCATATTGCACACAATCATAATGCATCCAATCAAGGCCTCGGAGCTTTCCTTTACCAAAATCAAAATGGTAAGCTAAGAGTGATTGCCTATGGTTCAAGGACACTGACAGTGGCAGAGAAAAATTACCATCTACACAGTGGCAAGCTAGAATTTCTAGCTCTAAAATGGGCCGTCACTGAAAAGTTTTGAGATTATCTCTATTATGCGCCAACTTTTACTGTGTTCAGTGACAATAATCCACTAACCTATGTACTTACCTCTGCAAAGCTGAATGCTACTGGGTGTAGATGGGTCTCGGAGCTTGCAGACTTTCACTTTACCATCCGCTACCGGCTGGGTAAAGAATACCGGTGGACCTGGAATCAACAATGAGAGAATGTACTGAGGAGTTCTCATCTGAGAGTGTGGCAGCTGTAATACAGGTGGTGGAGATTCAGGATAGTCCAGGTATACCCCTTACTGTAGCCTGTCAGAGTGTTCTGGGATGTGAAGAGGAAAATGTGAGTTCCCTTAAACCCCTGTCAAAGGAGGAAGTTAGACAAGCACAAAGGGATGACAAGGACATCGGAATAGTTGTCAAACACTTACAAGCAGGATCTAGGCCTTCTTTGCAGTGGCGTTCAGTCAACTCGTCATCCAGAGAACTCTTGAGAGAGTGGGAAAAGCTAAAATTAGATGAAAATGGCATTGTGTTTTGTCATACTTCTCAAAGGGCACAGTTGGTACAACCACCTCAATTAAAAAAAACTGTTCTCAAGGAACTACACGAAAACCGGTTACTTACCCAACTCCAGAAGTACAGCAGTGTCGCAGGCTCCCGGACCACTCCCTACCACCCCCAAGGAAATGGGCAAGTGGAACGATTTAACCGGACATTACTCCAAATGCTCAAAACCCTGACAGAGAGACAAAAATCTAATTGGAAGAATGCACTTAACAAATTAATCTTTGCCTACAACTGTACCAGATCTGAAGTGACTGGCTTCTCTCCTTTTCAGTTACTGTTTGGCTGCTCCCCTCATCTGCCCATCGATGCTGTCTTTGGAGTAAACTCAGACGATGAATCTCAGAGTTATAGTGAGTACATGGAACAGTGGACAAAAGGAATGCAGGAGGCTTGTGAGATAGCAAGACAACAGTCAAGAAAATGTGCTGAAAGGAACAAGAAAAACTATGACCAAAAAGTAAGATCCACTTACCTCAATCCAGGGAGTAGAGTCCTTGTGAAAAATTTGACTCCGAGAGGTGGTACAGGCAAACTGCGGAACTACTGGGAGGATGAAGTGCACGTTGTTATACGTCAGGTGGCAGATGATGCACCAGTCTACGAATTAAAACCTGAGCAAGGCAAAGGTTGATTGAGGATTTTGCATCGTAATCTTCTTCTATGCGACCACTTACCCCTTAATATAACACCTACCCAAAGTAACACATCAACAAAAGGACAGAAACCAAGAAACAACAAAATGATCTCACAAGGGGAAGGACATATGAGTCTGAGATTGATAATGATAGTGATGAGGATGACTGCCACCTCCAAGTGGAGCCTTATGCAATAAGACCACAGAGACTGCTTTGAGACAATCCTGTCTTAGAGGTCTACAGACAATTCCTTTGTCTTCATGCTTGGTTTGTGCTTTGACATGCACTGTCAACCCTGGGACCTTATATAGACAGGTGTATGGCTTTTCAAATCATGTCCAATCAACTGAATTTACCACAGGTGAACTCCAATTAAGCTGCTGAAACATCTCAAGAATGATCAGTGGAAACAAAATGTACCTGAGCTCAGTTAGAGTTTCGCGGCAAAGGCTGTGAATACTTATGTACATGTGATTTTTCAGGTTTTTTTATTTTTAATAAACTTGCAACAATTTCATAAACTCCTTTTTCACATTGTCATTATGGGGTATTGTGTGTAGAAGTTTGAGGAAATAAATTAATTTAATACATTTTGGAATAAGGCTGTAACATAAAAAACATTATATACTTTCCGGATGTACTGTATTGTGAATATATCATATATGGATAAATTAACATTTCCTCAGATACTTCCTTTCAACTGACAACCCTTGCAGCCAGATCATGCAGTCACTTTGATATTTGGGCATTCTAGGTATTCATTTAAATTATAATTGCTGTGGCTACATTCTGCTAGGAAAGTCCACTTTCAAGATTCACACCAGAATTGAGCCAGACTAATTAAAATATAAATCCAACTCTCACAGTGCTTGTTTTCTTTTGGCAATTCATATTATGGAACAGAAATTATTCTCAAACAATAATTCACATAAACATGGCTAAAATTGACAGGTCTGGAGAGAGGGGTCTGGATGTAGACTTGGTGCAGTTGCAAGGTGATCTGCATGCAATGCTTTTTAATGCCTATACCTAACCCCACTCTTCAGATAGTGATGTCACTGGTTCCATTGAGTGCATTGTGTCTGACATTGCAAGTCTGAGATATGCAATCTCAGCTTGCAAATCCAAGTCTGCATCCAGATACTATTGGGCCTGGTGGCTAAACTTAATTGATTGCATGTTCCACCAGTAAGAGCAGACTGTGAAGATTTAATTAGCAGAGTAATAGCACAGTTTTGCTTAACATATTGCAGTGCACACAACATTAAGGGTGACATATCAGAGTTCAAAAGAAGACACATTATTGGTGGTGTGCATCTCACTGCCACATCTGTGACCAAGACAGCAAGGCTTTGTGATGTATCAAAAGGCACAGCATCCATGTTGATGTCATCATACCACCAAGAAGAATCACACCTAACAGGAGTAACTGTGGACACAAGAGGAAGCTATCTAAAAGGGATGCCCGGGTGCTAGCCCGGATTGTATCCAAAAAACCACAGCTGCCCAACTCACTGCAGAATTAAATGTGCACCTCAACTCTCCTGTTTCCACCAAAATTGTTTGTCAGGAGCTCCACAGGGTCTATATCATGGTTTCTGCATGTTTCACCAAATTAAATTTAAGAGTTTTAAAGACATTTTTAAGACCATTATGAATGAAATTTTAGACTAGTCCAGGGCTAAATGCTAAGGATTTTTTCCGAATATCCCAGTTATAAAAGATTTTCACTTGCCCAATCAAAAATGATTCAAATTTAATACATTTAATAATTCAATAATAATAATTTAGTTTGAATATTTCTTTTATTAATTTTCAAATATATCCATTCACAAATCCTATAACCCTTACCCCCCATATAACAAAACAGAGCTGTCAATTACTTCAGTCTACAATAATAATAATTTATTAATAAAACATATAGGTCAGTAAATGTTACTGTAAGGAAAGTAATTAAAGGCGCAGAAAATATATTACAAAATGAACAATAGATGACAGTAATCAAAATACTTTGTTTCATTACTAATAGACAGCTAACTAAAATAACTATCACAGGGTCTGACCGAAGAAATTGAAAGTTTAATCCATCTGAATGATTTATCAACCAGCAAAGCACAAACAAAATGCTTTCCTTTCGTGTGTTCTGAGTGATCAAATTTTCAGTCCTTCAATGGACTAATGTAGGAAATAGTGACTGAGGGTATATACGGTAAGCATGGACACAGAACTAGCACTAGTTATACTTTGGTTATTTTTGAGCGAGATAATAACGGTCAAATATAATAAAAGAATTGTTGCTAAGCTAAGCTAAAAGTGCTCCTTCTAGACTCAGAGATTGGCTGAATGAAGATTGGCAAAAAGAAAGAAAGAAAGAAAGAAAGAAAGAACGAAAGAAAGAAAGAAAGAAAGAAAGAAAGAAAGAAAGAAAGAAAGAAAGAAAGAATGAAAGAAAGAAAGAAAGAAAGAAAGAAAGAAAGAAAGAAAGAAAGGGAACAAGATTGCTTCTCTATGCTTCTTTCCAGAGAGAGAGAGAGAGAGAGAGAGAAATAAATAAATAAATAAACAAAAAGAATAAAATAAAAAAAAGAAAGAAAGAAAGAAAAACACAGATAGATTCACATAACAAACACTTAGTCTGTGTGAAGACATGATACACTGTTTTATCAGGAAGTTGATTCACGCTGGAGAATCCAACACTTTCATGGTAATTCATAACTTATTAGTTTAGTAGCTAATCCATATGAATTTGTACGATCTCATTCATACGGTTTTATACAATTTGCTTATCCCCAGTGATGATTGGGTTTAGGGGTGGGTTGGGTGCCATGCAACCTTTTAAAAATCGTACAATTTTGTACGACTGAACTCATATGAATTAGCCACTAAACTGACAAAACGTAAAATAGTTATGTTTCCTTGTGAGATCAGGCTGGAGGATCAGCACATAAGCGCGTAAAAGAGATGTGCATTTGCAAAAGACATTGTTCATTCTGAAATGAGTGAGTGAGTGAGTGAGTGGGCTGGTGGGTGGGTGAGTAAGTGAGTGAGTGAGTTAGTGAGTGAGTGGGTTGGTGGGTGGGTGAGTGAGTGAGTGAGTGAGTGAGTGGGTTGGTGGATAGTTGAGTGAGTGAGTGAGGGAATGGGTGGGTGAGTGAGTGAGTGAGTGAGTGAGTGAGTGAGTGAGTGAGTGAGGGAATGGTGGGTGAGTGAGTGAGTGAGTGAGTGGGTGGGTGGGTGAGTGAGTGAGTGAGTGAGTGAGTGAGTGAGTGAGTGAGTGAGTGAGTGAGTGGGTTGGTGGGTGGGTGAGTAAGTGAGTGAGATAGTGAGAGAGTGAGTTAGGGTTGTGTGTGTGGGGATGTTTTCTGTCTGATGAATGAATATAGTCTGGATACCTATTAATTTCCTATGGTGGTCACTTTTGACCGGGAACACCACAGGTGTAACAAGGTTGATTAAAACACTCAAAATTCAATGAAAGAGGTGATCATCACTTATATATGTTCAAGTGCATAGTGTGGAGGATATCATTAGGCCTTGAGGCAATCCGATGTAAAACACAATATTTATGAGTGATTTAAGTTGTAAATCGGTCAGATTTGACCCGAACAGGACAGGAAGTTTAAATAAACAGTTAAAAGTTTTATTGAGATGCATTGTTGGTGATTGTATGTTTGTTAATGGCAAGATTATGATACATGAACAAAGAAAGATTAGGATCTGTTAAAAAAAAAGATGTAAGATCTACAACACACTATTTCCGTAGATTTAAGACTTTTTAAGGCCTAAAATTTAGCTTTTGAGATTTATGACATTTTAAGACCCCACGGATACCGTCAATATACATGGCCGGGCTGCTATAGCTAAATCTTAGGTTACAAATGTCAGTTTCAATGGTGCCAGCATCACAAATCTTGTGGACAATGTGTAAAATTGAGATTGTTCTCTGATGAGTCCACCTTCACTGTCTTTCCCACATCAGGACGGTTACAGTGTTGAAAAGCCCCAAAGAAGCATACCACCCAGGCTGTTGCATGCCCTGAGTGAGAAAGATCAGTGATGGTTTGGGCTGCAGTGTCATGGCATTCCCTCCACTCATTACTTGTGCTAGACGGGCATGTCACTGCCAAGGACTACAAACCATTATGGAGGACAATAACATCATTTTATCGTATTATATCAGGATGATAATGCACCAATACACACAACAAGACTGGTGAGAGAGTGATTTGATGAACACGAATGTGAAGTTGAAGGTCTCCTATGGCCTGCACAGTTACCAGATCTAAATATTATTGAGCCATTTTGGGGTGTTTTGGAGAAGCGTGTCAGGAAACGTTTTTCTCCACCAGCATCACATCAGTGACCGGGCCACTATTTTGCAATAAGAATGGCTCAAAATCTCTCTGGCCACTGTGCATCTGTCATTCCAAAAATGAATTGATGCTGTATTGGCCACAACAAGAGAGACCCTACACCATACTGATGAATTATTGTGGTCTAAAACCAGGGGCCTCATGTACGAAGACTTGCGTTGAATTCATACTACATTCAACATTGCGTACGGACAAAGCTGTAAATGTGCGTACAAAAAAAAAAATTCAGATATATGAAACACTGCGTACGTTGAATCCCATGCATATTCTCTTTTTTTACATCCGTATTAACATGAAACTGAGTGCACATGCACGAGCACAAAACCCCTTCCTGCCTCCTCCCTCTAATGAATATGGTAATGACTCTACTTTGGTAAAACCAAACGAAAAAGCAATGGCAAAAGCAAGCAAGCAAAAAGAGAAACTTAGAAGCTATCGGAGGTAGACCGGAGAAAAACTGTTATTTGCAAGTTTGTGCTCCGGAATTAATAACAAAGAAAAAAAAATAGAATGGGAGAGTTTAGTTGATGCGGTTAAGGCAGTAGGGTCTGAAAATTGCACTGTGAGTGAATTAAAAAAGAAATGGGCCGATGTTAAGGTGCAGGTTAAGAGGAGAACAGCGCCGCACCGTCAAAGTGTGGACTGAACAGGCAGGGGAATAGGGGATGCTGAACTAACACCTTTGAGGAGAGAGTTGCCTCAATTGTGGGCAACACTTTACTGCCTGGAGTAGTATTCGTGTCTGTTGGAGACACAGATGTATGAGAGGAACACTTTGTTAGGGCAGTATAGCAGCACCCCTCCGCTCTTATCAAGGCAGCGCCACCGGTATTTCAGCTGCCCAATCGCCCGCTGACCGAGTGCGAGAGTGGGCATCATTGTATCTGCGCTCTTGGTCAGTTTGTGCATTGTTGAGGGCGGTTAACAGCCACATCTTTAATGGATAACCTCAGTTTCCTCATACGCAGTTAAAAAATTACGCTCAATAAAATAAAAATAAAAAACTTATCTGGAATAATCAACAACAACAACAATATTTATTTATAAAGCACATTTAAAAACAAGCTAGGTTGACCAAAGTGCTGTACATAAGAGTGCTAAAGACAGAGAAGCAGAATATAAAACAAACATTTAACAAATAAAAGCAATAAAACAGTTATCAAGGAGTATTAAAAGCGAGAGAAAAAAAAAAAAAAAAAAAAAAAAAAAAAAATAAATATATATATATATATATATATATATATATATATATATATATATGTGTGTCTTTAAAACAGACTTAAACACAGAAATGGAGGGGGAAAGTCTAATAATATCTTTAAATAAATCACTCACCAAGAAGCCACCCATCGCGCACCCTGCCACCTTGGAGCCTCAAATGTCCACTAATAAGGCCAACACTGCCATTGCCATAGACTAAGGGTTGTATACATTTGCACATGCTTTTATATGTTCTAAATCACATATTTTGTAAAAAAAAAAAAATTATAATATTAATAAAAAAAAATACCCATTTTATCAACTATAAATTAATAGCAATGTTTTTCACATGTGTTGGTGCGATACTTTGTAGTGTGCAATTTAACATAATTGTCTCTAGGAGTCGCCAATGGAAATAAAACAAACACACACAAGAAATACGCGTACGCCAGACATGAAGTTGGCGTGGACCAACGCACAATCTCACCTTAATTTCACCGTTAGTAAATCCAAACACGAGCGTGAAATCTACCAGTTTTTGTGCTTTAGAAGTGTTTTAGATTCATTGTCCACCCAACAGGAAAAACAAATATGTAGAAGTCAAGGGCTGCTGGTTTTAAACATTCTTCAGTATTCTTTATGCTATTGAGGATAGACATATAGCACATAAAGTAGTTTTAGTACGTTTAAATTTGAACAAACAGATGTTCCAGTGTTCATAGAGGTTGTATGGTGGATATAAAGACGAATGAAGAGCAAAAAAGAATTTCACTTTAACAGAGCTTGAACTTTAATGTATCTAGTGTGGAGATCTCTCTTTCTCTCTCTCTCTCTCTCTTTCTCTCTCTCTCTCTCTCTCTCTCTCTCTCATGACCTACCAACATCCCTCACTCCTCAACATCCCCAGGATATATTGTGTTTGGGCTTAGCTGACTGTATCTACAAACACCCTATTTACAGATGGACCATTTGTTTTCAGAGCTTGTAGGAGGCAGCAGTCAGCAATGGTCAAAGAAACATGAATCAGTTCAGCCCTTAAAGTCTTTCCAGCAAGTTACAGATTTACAAAGGTACACTTATTTTTCACCATACAAACTAATAATATTAATATTATCATTCTCTCATCCCTGTTATCATTTGACTTATAGTGCCATCAATGTTCTTGAAATGTTTTTCTCAAATAGTTTGCCAGCACTACACTTCTGTTTCCTTACAGATTCAAAGTCAGGTTAAGTCACACTAATGTATATAGTGCTTTATACAATATGGAGCTAAAAATATGCCAAAACAATCTGAATTTGAATAGTGTTCATTTGATTTATTCACAATTGGAATTTAATAAATCAGAATTTTTATATGCCGTTAAAAAATTTTTTGAATTTGAATTTCTTAATTTAAATATTAACCCCCAGGGGTCAAAGACCGCATATACGCGTTTTGACAAGTTTTCACCTCATAATGCTGAAGTGAACGTAAATTACACTTTCAGTTTTGATCGTACAGATAAGATCAATACATCAATCGAATCTGTTAGGTGTTTAGTTTTTATTGTGTACACTCACAATGACAACAAACATGTGTGCTTTTGCAAAATAAGGATAATAAACAGTGTAGGCATTCTGTCTTTTTTCTCTACTTGAACTTCTTTTAGAAGTGTGTCAGTAAAATGCGCTGAAACTCCGCGAAGACAAAACACACAGATATGAGACACATCTATAGAAAGCTTAAAGTGTCTACTTTTAAATGCATATTGAAACAAATACTGTTTGATAAAGTAATCAGTATGAAACCAACCTTGTCTATTTTCTCCGTCTGAGCTCATTACAGTTAATGCTACCATGCCCTTGAGGCTTTGATATTACAATGCCTGCATGAGACACGAACGCAACATGTAGACCGTGTCAGAAAAAACTCGTCATTAAAATGACCTGAAACTCAGTAAATACTGAACAAAGGCATGAGAGATATATCAATAGAAAGCTTGATATGTCTACTTTTGCATTAACCAATTCAAATCGAAAACAAATAAATGTCTTTTCATGTAATCCGTATAAAAGTAAGGACTGGTACGGATTCTCCTTTATCACCTCATTACAGCTAATGTGATCCCGCCCTCAGTGAGCGTGCAGTTCATATAGAAATGAACTGAGGTAAGCCAGTTAAAAAAAACATTATTCACTATAAATTACTAAGAATTTTCTCTGTGAGTATGGTAAACTTATTTGTCATTGATAGAGTTAAAATATAGTTTCTTTGTTATTTGATTTCTGTTCTCTTATCAAGTATGCATATGCTCAGCTATTGTGAAAAATATACTGACAGTTGTTTACAAAACAGGTGCTGTTAAGTTCATAATTCCTATGTGGTAACTGAATTTAATAGGTAAATTAGTACTAGTATCAGTGAACATCACAAAAATGGTAATTGGTTTATGTAATCAGCTTGCTTATTTTTTTTCCAGGTGTAAAAACAACAGCGGTAAAGCGAGACTAATGCTGACATGGCTCCACAGGCTCTGAGATTCCTACCTGTACAGCTAAGACCATGTGATGCTCACACTGGGCTTTTACAAACCTTACACCCTTTATAATCTTACACTCTTCATATTTACATTGTTGAGTTTTTTACAGTGTACTGACTCTCACAAGTGTATCTCGAGATATTTTGTCTGATAGTTAAATATATTTTAAATAAACTGCAAACAAAAAATAGACTTATTTTTTCCTCAGATTCTTTCTTGAAACTCTTAGACACACACCTGACTGATGGCCCATTATGCAGGTCTTTGTCTTCTCAAGTGTGACTCACTGCATTAGTAATGATAGTGATAATGTCCATCTGCTCGTTAACGCAAATTTCTAATCAGCCAATCACATGGCAGCAACTCAATGCATTTAGGCATGTAGACATAGTCAAGATGATCTGCTGTAGTTCAAACCAAACATCAGAATGGGGAAGAAAGGTGATTTAAATGACTTTGAAAGTGGCATGGTTGTTGGTGCCAAACAGGCTGGTCTGATTATTTCAGGAACTGCTGATCTACACGCACAACCATCTCTAGGGTTTACAGAGAATGGTCAGAAAATAAGAAAATATCCAGTGAGCGGCAGTTCTGTGGGTGCAAATGCCTTGACAAGGCCAGAGGTCAGAGGAGAATGGCCAGACTACAGCAGCAAAAGACCACACCGTGTGCCCCTCCTGTCAGCTTAGAACAAGAAACTGAGGGTACAATTTGCACAGAATCACCAAAATTGGACAATAGAAGATTGGAAAAACTTTGCCTGGTCTATTGAGTTCACTATGCCGTGAACTGCCAAAATATAGACAGCATGTTACATGTCCCACAAGAGACAGTAATATATTGGATCACTGCTACACCACAATAAAGGATGCATACCACTCCGTCCAACGAGCAGCTTTGGGACACTCTGACCATTGTTTGATTCATCTCATTTAAACCTACAGGCAGAAACTGAAAACAGCCAAACCTGTATTAAGATCTGTGAAAAGATGCACTAACGAAACAGAGCGGGCTCTAAAAGCCTGTTTCGACCTCACTGACTGGAGTGTTTTTGAAGCTGCTGCAAACGATCTGGATGAGCTCACAGAGACTGTAACATCTTATATCAGTTTCTGTGAAGACGTGTGCATTCCTACCAGGACTCAACTCACATACAACAATGACAAACCATGGTTCACTGTAAAACTCAGACAGCTACGTCAGGCTAAGGAGGTTGCTTACAGGAATGAGGAGAGCGCCTTGTATAAGCAGGCCAAATACACACTGGAAAAGGAGATCAGAGTCGCAAAAAGGAACTATTCTGAGAAACTAAGGAGTCAGTTCTCTTCCAGCGACTCAGCATCCGTGTGGAAAAGTCTGAAAAACATCACAAACTACAAGACACCATCCCCCAGCACTGTAGACAATGAACGACTTGCAAACAACCTGAATGAGTTTTACTACCGGTTTGAGAAAACCCCCCTTGAGAAAATCATGTGCTGACCAACTGGACCCCATCTTCACCCTGATCTTCAACAGATCACTGGAGCTGTGTGAAGTGCCCTCCTGCCTCAAACGCTCCACCATCATCCCCTTCCCAAAGAAACCCAAACTTACAGGACTAAATGACTACAGACCGGTGGCACTAACAGCTGTGGTCATGAAGTCTTTTGAAAAGCTGGTGCTGGCCCACCTGAAGGACATCACTGAACCCTCAGTGGACTCTCTTCAGTTTGCGTACAGAGCAAACAGGTCTGTGGATGATGCAGTAAATATGGGACTGCATTATGTTCTGCAACACCTAGACAGACCAGGGACCTATGTGAGGATCTTGTTTGTTGACTTCAGCTCTGCATTTAACACTATCATTCCAAAACTTCTCCTGCCCAAATTAACTCAGCTCTCTGTGCCCACCTCTGTCTGTCAGTGGATCAACAGCTTCCTAACGGACAGGCAGCAGCAGGTGAAGCTGGGAAAATTATCATCTAGTATCCGCACAATCAGCACTGGCGCCCCACAGGGGTGTGTCCTCTCCCCACTGCTCTTCTCCCTGTACACGAATGACTGCACTTCAAAAGACTCCTCTGTGAAGCTCTTGAAGTTTGCAGACGACACCACACTTATCGGCCTCATTCAGGACGGTAACGAGTCTGCTTACAGACATGAGGTTAAGGAGTTGGCTGTCTCGTGCAGTCCCAACAACCTGGAGCTCAACACGCTCAAAACAGTGGAGATGATAGTGGACTTCAGGAGAAACCCCCCTGCTCTCCCCCCACTGAGCATCATGGAAAGCATTGTAGGAGCAGTGGAGTCATTCAGGTTCCTGGGCACCACCATCTCTCAGGACCTGAAGTGGGACACTCACATTGACTCCATTGTCAAAAAGCTCAACAGAGGCTGTACTTTCTTCGTCAGCTGAAGAAGTTTAACCTCCCAAAGGAGCTGCTGAAACAGTTCTACACCTCCATCATTGAATCAGTCATCTGCACACCAATAACTGTCTGGTTTAGCTCAGCTACTAAATAGGATCTCCAAAGACTACGTCGAGTAGTTCGGACTGCTGAGCGAATCACTGGTACAACCCTTCCTACTCCCCAAGAACTGTACTTATCCAGAGAGAGCAGAAGGGCTGCCAAAATCACTCTGGACCCCTCACACCCAGCACACTGCTTCTTTGAACTTTTATCTTTTGGTCGATGCTACAGAGCACTGTGAACCAGAACAGCCAATTTGTATATTTGCATTCACTACTTACTTCTATTTTTTTTTAAATATATTTATTATCTGGCTTTTGTCCTGTCTCTGTTATCCTGTTGCACTTTAGAAGCTCTGTCACGAAAACAAATTCCTCGTATTTGTGAACATACCTGGCAATAAAGCTCTTTCTGATTCTGAGTAGCTTTCTTCTGCAACATTTGGATGGTAGAGTCAGAATTTGGCATCAACAACATGAAAGCATGGATCTATTCTGCCTTGTACCAACAGTTCAGGCAGCTGCTGGTGGTGGTGTTGTTATGCACCGTCTAGGAATGGTGCACAATATGAAAGACAAGACAAAGGAAATGAAATCATAGATTTATCGGGGTTTGAATTCGGGAGCTGACAAGGCCAAAACAACAAGCAAAAGTTCCTTTATTTTAAATCTCTAACTTACCTAATCAAAAGGAAGGAAAATAAAATACAATTAACTACCCTAACTACCTAACACAAAAACAGAGGTCAAAAGGTTTTAGAAACAAAATGGAGTCAAAGTCCCAAAGACAAAGACACTATTTACAAACTAATTACAGAACATCTCCCACATTTAAGAGACAATCCAACAATCAATGTCAGCAGGCAAAAAAGTCAAAGCTAGTGGAACAAAGTACCATAAACAATGCAAACACAAAACAAACAGTACTCACAAATCTTAGCAGTCACAACTTTAACAAATTCAAAAACTCTGAATATACAACACTATACAACATACAAACGTTTTAACAAACACAAAGCAAGTGACCAAAACAAGATGTTCACCAAGGAAGTTGTGCCATGGCTTTTAAAACACTGTCAGGAGCAAGCAATCAGCTGGAAGTGGCCAATCAGATGTTTTCTAAAAACAGATGAGACAAGACAACCATATGTTTGTAACAGTGTAATGGTGTAGGGGGGTTATTTTCTTGGCATACTTTGGGACCATTAATACCAACTGAGCATCATGTCAATGCCACAGCCTACCTGTGTCTATCCCTTTATGACCACAGTTTACCCATCTTCTTATGGCTACATCCAGCAGGATACTGCACCATCATAAAGCACAAATCATCTCAGATTGGTTTCTTGAACATGACAGTTCATGTACAGTTAACTGTACTCAAAATGGCCTCCACAGTCACCAGATTTCAATCCAATAAAGCACATTTGGAATGAGGTGGAATGGGAGATTCAGATCATGGATGTACAACTGGCAAATCTGCAGCAACTGCGTGATGCTATCAGGTCAATATGGAGCAAAATCTCCGAGGAATATTTCCAGTACCTTGTTAAATCTATGCCACGAAAGATTAAGGCAGTTCTGAAGGCAAAAAGCGGGTCTAACTTGGAACTAGTAGAGTGTACCTAATTAAGTGGCCTGTCAGTATAAATTACCTATATACTATATAACTGCACTATGTTCAAATATACTAGTTGTAAATATACAGTTACTAGTTGATTAGTTAAAGTTATTAGTAACTAATAACCTTAACTTTTCCAATTTTGATGGTAATGCAATAATGTGCACCTTATATAAAGGTGCTTTAAAGAATAATTATTGTGAAAAGTGCTATCGAAGTAAACTTGAATTCAATTTAATTGAATTAATGCTATGTAAAAGTAAAAAAAAACAATAGTAATAACATAGATGGAAAAGTTTTTGGAGCTGAACAAAAAGGAGCCCTTCATGTAGACAGACATACGGCTTAATGAAGCCATGAAGGTAATAGGGGCACGGGCAGCCCTGGCACAGTAGTGTGAGCCAGGAATGGTGTTCAGAATCGAATTTTTTTGCAGATATTGGCAGTCATTGAAGAGACCTGAGAAGAGTAATGTGAGAGAATTTCTAGAGGTTGAAAGCAAACGGTATTTTGAAAGCCCTAGAGGGGATGTGTAGCAGATGTTAGTTGTCCGGCAATGAAAGACATTCCAGAAAAGACTGGAGCCTGGAGCTTGCTAGAGTAGGTGTTGATGATGGGCCTTTTAGTTCTTATGCTGAGGAGAATGAGGTGGCTGGCCCTGGCAATAGTCATAATGTGGTCCACAAAACTGTTTTGGCAATAAGGATATTAAGCTTGAGGTGATGAAGAAAAAAAAAAAACCCTACCTGACCTATGTGGGACCATACAAAGAGTTTGAATGCCATAAACACAGATGGGTGACAAATTAAAGAGAAAAATCATGTAAATTCTAAGTAATTTACACCACACACTGCCAGAATCACTTTTAGTTTGGCATTACTTGCATTGATTGCAAACTTTGGCATTGATTCGATATGCTCTGGAACTCTGGAGGGATGAAACAAAGATGTTATTAGTTGTTTTGATGTTGGTCGAGAGCTCTGTCTCATATGTCAGCGCATAACCCAGTGTTAAAAATGGGTTGAGATTGTGTGATTGTAAAAACATGCTCCATACATTATCTTTTTCATAATTATCACATCCAATAACATTTCATAACCTATTTGATGGCATTGCCGTCCTATAAGAGCATCAAGCATCAAGGAGAAAATTTCCCATATAGGTTAAAGTTAAAAGACCAAAATATGTGTAAATATCTGATAATTAACAGTTTCTGTATTTTGTGATTCATAAGTGTTTTTATTTACGGTTGTGAATTGTATTATGGGAGCTTGATCTCTGCTGTCGACTTTTGATGTTGAAAATTCAACTCTACACTATCACAAAGTGACTTTTATTGACATTTTACTAGTTTGAAATAATATAATGTAGATGAAATTAAATAGAGAGAAATAAATATAGTGTACAATAACAGAACATGACCTGGCAATTTATTACATGGCTTTAGCATAATATACAACACCAGCCCAGACAATATATCACTTTAAACTATTAAAAATGTAAAAAAAAATGTTTTTTTTAAGGTTAAAAGTTGTTGGAAGAAAGATCAAGTCCCATAACGCAATTTAAAAGCATAAATAAATGGGGAAAAATAAAGACATGAAATGAAAAAATACAGAAAATTGCTAGTTTACCAATATTTTTTTCAGTATGAACGCTCCAAAATTATCCATAATTCAATGGAAAGCTAATAATTACTTCAGTTTTAAAAATAATTAAATAAATAAATAAATTCCAGTAATAAACATTAAAGATACGATAAATGATACAATATATGTACTCAGTAATGTATCAAATAACTACAAACCTGAAAATGTGTAGTGAAGTTAATGAAAATTTCACTTAAAATGGAAGAGAACACATCTAATGGTCAGTTTTTACTAGTTAACATTATAGTGTAAGACAGTTCAGCTGACATTTTCTGCCTGTTAATAAACATGGTAACTCATCTAGTAGCTCATCACAAACAAATTAAAAGTCATTGATATGTCAAAATGTGTTAGAAAACTGTTACAGTGCGAGGGGGGGGTTGGAGAATTCAACACTTCAAGTTTTTTTTTTTTTTTTGGGGGGGGGGGGGGGGATGTTCTAAAGGACTTGTTGACATGGCATTGAACAAGATTTTGGTTCAACCCCAAACAATACAAATATAAAAATATAATAAAACAAATCAGAAAAAAAATTGCTGTGTAATAACAACAGAAGGACACAAGGAGAATGTACTGAACTACTAAAATGTATTTAATACTTTATATAAAAGGCTTTTTAGTGATGGCAGCTTAAAGACAGCTCTCATATGGAGAATGAAGACACATGCACTGCACAGGTGTGATTTTTTTCAAGAGTGTAAAAAATCTTGATGGTTTTGGGGGTTTCGTCTATCAAATCTGATCTTGCATTGTCTATTGGATTCAAGTCAGGTGATTGGCTTGGCAATTCTACAATTCTACATTGTCTTGCTGAAATGTCTACTCTGGTTTCATCTTCATCATTCAGATAATGTAGATGTTGGAATGAAGCAGCCAATATTCATTTACAATGAGGATGGGCAGAGGGTTGCTGAAGATTGAGAGATTTCAGCTGCTGTCTGGGCTTTCACTGCCTTTTAACACCTCCCTTTCTTCATGTGTACAATACTTTTTCCCTGTGTCATTTTATTTTATTACACAGAACTTAATTTGTAAACTAAATAATATTGTTTTTCTTGCATAGATGGATTTGTTTGGTTGTTACCAACATCTGGTGAAAATTTCAAGTCAACCGCACCTTTAGAAATATGTTTTCTGAGAAAAATGGTGCCGTGTTGAATACTTATTTCCCCCACTGTATATAGTCTTTCAGCTTTGTTTCATTGATCATATGTACTGTATTTAGTGTTAGGGTGAACCTGTCATTCATAACAATGTATTTGGAAGGAGCATGTACAGTAAGTATATTTACTGATTGTCTTATTTGTTAGTGCAGCTGTGGTTGAACAATAGTTCGGTTTTCTGTGTGAAGACATGCTGAAGTTGCGTTTGGTCTCATGCTGTGCCATGCGGTAGTGAACAGTTGGAATGGAAAGGGACACACACACACAAAAAGCAAGTCTTCTGTGTTTCTGCTGACTCCAGTGTAATTCTAACAGGACAATAGTTTTGTGTCTCAGGAAAAGGACAGAAACAAGTCAATAAACTTTTCGAGGTCTACATTTTGTGAGGCAGCAACAGATGCAACTGTGTTTTGAGCCTCCAGCCGATACAGAAACATAATAACAACTCACAACTCTTGAGAAATACTCAGATTTACTGTATACAATGCGTCTCTGATTTACAGACCATGGAATTGTTGCGCTATCATATGTATATGGTATATTTTACATTAACTGCTATATACATTAGCTGATGATTATTTTAATCATCATTTGTTCAATGCATAACAAGGTTCCTCACCTATTTAGTTTCAGAAAAACAACAGCTTCTCATATTAGAACCTACCTCAGGCATAACAGATCTCAGTGCTGGACTGCAATACAACTTCAGAGCAGGAAATCTCACTTTCTTTCACTCAGGTACACCCAAAACAAAAAGTGTAGTCACAGACAACACACTTTGTTCTTACCGACAAACATACACATGCTCACATCCTTTCAGTAAGCCCTTGGAGACATAATTGCCAAACTCAACCTTTCCAATCATCCTCCTATACTTGACCATAAACTGAACAAAAAGATAAACTACTGTGTCTTTCATTCAAAGTACATTTTTATATTGGGTTAAGTGAAAAATTATGGTTCATATTTTTTTTTATTTGACTTAAAGCAAAATAATATTTATAACTATATAAATATATCTAGCAATAAAAATATTTTTAAAATAACTAGCAATAGTATAGACTAGCAATAGCATTAATTATAAAAATAAGTAGTTATAGCATAGACTTGTCGCCTATCCAAGTTTTAGGAAAAACAAATAATAACTTGACTTCTAGTTGATCATTTGGTTTCAGAAGTGGCTTATGTGAAAGGCAAAGGCCTCTAGATTACGCTTATTTAACAAAAAAAATATATAGGATCCCGCCTTGATTTTTAATTATTTAATTAGATCAGTAAGGTCTGACTTTGCTTAGACTAAAGTCTTGTCACTTAACAGAAATAGTTTACAGTATGGAATATAAAGTCATGGTGCAGTGGAAAAGGAATAAATATTGTGTATGACTCCCATGAGCTTGGAGGACTGCATCCATACATCTCTGCAATCACTCAGATAACTTATAAATACAGTTATCTGGAATAACAAAGAAAACATTCTTGCAGGACTCCCAGAGTTCATCAAGATTCTTTGGATTCACCTTTAATGCCTCCCCTTCATCTTTGCCCAGACATGCTCAATAAGGTTCATGTCTGGTTTCTGGGCTGGCCAATCCTGGAGCACCTTGACATTCTTTGCTTTCAGGAGCTTTGATATAGAGCCTGAAGTATGAGAAGGAGCGGTTTGTAATGTAATGGGCAACACAAATGTCTTGATACCTCAGGCTGTTGATGTTGCCATCCACTCTGCAGATCTCTCGCACGCCCTGAATGTAACCCCAAACCACGTTTTTTCCTTCATCAAACTTGACTTATTTCTGTGAGAATCTTGGGTTCATGCAGGTTCCAATAGGTCTTTTGCAGTATTTGTGATGATTGGGATGCAGTTCAACAGATTATTCATCTGAAAAATCTACCTTCTGCCACTTTTGCAAATGATCAGATAGAAGTCAAGTTGTTTGTTCCTCTTACATCTGGGATCAACAACAATACTTTTATCAGGTTGTGTATGTTATATACATAACATAATATGCAGGGCTTTACATTAACACCGGCCAAATGTGGGTAGATTTTAGTTGTGGCGGGTTAGACAGACACCTCCACTAGCCACTTTGGCTGGTTATAAATCATTTTTAAATTGTAGTTTTTATAAAAGCAGTTTTCGACAATAAGGATGGCCTAATATTTGTCCAAATGCGATCTTAGAATTGAGAAGCAGCATGACTGACAAATATAATTTTGTTCTTGCGGGCAAAAGAAAGCCGGTTAAATGCCGAATGAGGTATTCGCGCCAACAGATGATGTGATGTGCGCGACTGTTTAAAACACGTGCGCGCTCCCATTTCTTTGCTTGAAACAACCGTGCTTGGTAACGCAACTGGTGTGATCGGTTCTCTTTCAAATAGACTAGACAAAAAGTTATGTTCATGTACCAACAGTCTTGCTGCTTTCAAGAGCTCCAGATTGGTCTTTTTGTAAGCAGCACCGGTTGCTTTAGCTTTAACCATTATTTAAACAGGATATAGGATATTAACTTCTCATTTATGTGTAGTTAACTGGTGTCAACTGTTTTTTTAGGATATGTTTTGTCAAATAAAAAGTATAGTATACAGCTATATTTTTGCTTGTTTTGACACATTACTTAAAATTTGGGACTAAGAAATAGTTATTTATTTATTTTTAGTGTGGTTAGAGATAAATTTGGTAAATCCTTTGAGCTCTGAAAAGTCATGTGAAATAAAAACGAATTGTAATACAACACGATGAAACCATGACGCATGTGCTCATGCTCACTGAGCAAGCTCATACACAACATACACGAAAAGTAAAATGAATTAGGAGGCACGTGGACATTCCACAAAATCTAAATCAAGTAATTAAATAAAAATAAAAATAAAAATAAAACAAATAATACCTTTTTCCAGGAGAAATATAAATATTATCAGACATACTGTGAAAATTTCTTTGCTCTGTTAAACATAATTTGGAAAATATTTAAAAAAGAAAAAAAAAAAATTCAAAGGGGGCTAATAATGCTGACTTCAACTGTATATATTTGCAAATATTATATAAAGTTGAAGTCAGAATTATTAGCCCCCCTGAATTATTAGTCCCCCTGTTTATTTTGTTACCCAATTTCTGTTCAAAGGAGAGAATATTTTATACAACACATTTCTAAACATAATAGTTTTAATAACTCATTTCTAATAACTGATTTATTTTGTCTTTGCCATGATGACAGTAAATAATATTTGACTTGACATTTTTCAAGACACTTCTATACAGCTTAAAGTGACATTTATAAAGGCTTAACTAGGTTAATTAGGTTAACTTGGCAGCTTAGGGTAATTAAGCAAGTTATTGTATAACAGTGGTTTGTTCTGTAGACTTTTGGAAATAACTTATAGCTTAAAGGGGCTAAAAATTTTGACCTTAAAATGGTATTTAAAAAAATTTAACTGCTTTCATTCTAGCCATAATAAAACAAATAAGACTTTCTCCAGAAGAAAAAAATATTATTAGACATACTGTGAAAATGTCCTTGCTCTGTTAAACATATTTTGGGAAATATTTTAAAAAGAAAAAAAATTCAAAGGGGGCTAATAATTCTAACTTCAACTGTATATATATATATATATATATATATATATATATATATATATATATATATATATATATATATATATATATATATATATATATATATATATATACATATATATATATATACATATATATATATATATATATATATTTTTTTTTTTTTTTTTTGTGTTGTTGCTTTTTACAGAGGGTAAAATAAGTTTTGAAATTGATTTCATAGTTTTTATAGCAGCTTCTCTTTTTTCCTTTCTGAACAGTTGAGAGTTTTCTTAGCTGTGTTTGAGATCATTGTCTTGATGAAATGTCCACCCTGATTTATCTTCATCTCATTTTTTACAAGTTGTTCAAGACCTAACATCTACCCCTAACCCCAAGACTTGAGATTGGCAGATTTGCAAACTTTTCATTTCCAAAGATATATGAAACACACACACTCAAACACACACACACACACAAGAATTGCAATGCAAGTCAGCACTTGAGGTTGTGTGCAGTATTTTCTTGTACAATAAACCAATGGACCTCAGTAAATTATTCTGCTCATACCAGGGTTACCACTCGATACATTGACTGACCTAAAGACCTAAAGACATTTCATCAGTAAAATTTTCTTTCCTCTTTTGGTTATAAATGACTACTTTTCTTCCATATCTCATCCAAAAGTGTTTTCTGAGAATAACTACACACCTTAGAATGTTCATTGGCAAATCAGAATCAATCATATAATATTTCCCATAGAATAGAAACTTTTATTGTCTAATATAGACAGTAAAATGGTGGTTCGTAATCACTAAACATGCATATGTACAATTGTTTGCATAAAATGTGCATCTATCCTTTTATAAACTGTAATTATTGTGTTTCACATTGTGTTATGCATGGCACACTTGGCAATGATGCATTTCCACTGGCATGTTGTAAGCAGAGATGCCTCCCAGCAGGCATACAATATCATAAGATGTTTATATTAGGTTAGATTTATAGTAGATTGCGATGTTGGGTGACCAAAACTAGCTAGCATCTAAGGACAATCTTATTTTGATGTCCCTTAACAATGTCAAATAAAGTTGATATTTGGTTGATTTTAGGTAGTGTTGGAAAGTGACCAAAATCCAATGTTGAGCCAACATATTAAACCAACATCATATTGACGTCAAATACTGACTTTTATTGGTCAGGTGTGGCAACCAAAACATCTGATAGACGTCATATTGGTAACGTTCACACAGCGGCAAGCTGTAACATAATGAGTCACTGATATTAAGTTGTTTTTAGGTTTTGCTGGAAAGTGACCAATACACTATGACACTGATAACAGCTTGATGTTGGGTTCTGATGTCAACTTGATTTTAATTTCCACCCAAACTGCAGCAACATACCCACAACGTTGGGATATACCATCAATCTGATGTCATTTTGAAATCCTATGCCTGCTGGACTCATGTTCATTATTGCTAAACTTCATGTTTAACTTTAATGTTCATTATTGTTAAAAGTTATTTTTCTTTGTATTTTGTTTTGGTTCCATAATTGTTTTCTCTGGATGAGTGCCACTTTACCGAATGCCCTTATATGGAGCAGGTTTGTATGTGGACTTCGCAAATTAATAATTCATTTTTGCTCTCATTTAGAACACTCCAAATCCACTAACAGAAGAATGAGTTTAATAACAAAATTCATGTGCATACACACGTGTTGTGAATTAGGTGGAACGTTTTTGGGAAAACTTCAAATGTGTGTACAAACACGGAGAATGTACTCAATTGTTAGTGACGAAGACCCAATATATATATATTATGCTTAGTTTCGATCCTTGATTCTAATTGGTTGAGCCTCATCTGAAGCTGTGGGTAACACTGACACTTAGCTTTGGCAAATTCATTGTTAAACCACACATTTTTGGGGCTTATTACTGTAATATTAGCATTTCTATGTGTCTAAACAAATCGGTGCACATAGTTGCCTACTATTATATCTTAGGACATGGCTTCATTTGTGCAAAATTCCACTTTTTATGTGTTTTTATCATTGACTGTAAAAAAAAAATATGGATGTAGTATCCTTGATGTCATAGGTTTCTGAAGAGTGCGAATGATGCCATAAGAAGCCATTTTGTTCGCACGTCATTGCGTCAACCAGGCTAAACAAAAATTGGCAAAGAAGCAGAGCGTCAGTAGAGCTACAGATGCTTGCTAGCATTTTGCTTAGACAGGCTTTTCTTTAGGAGAAACACTTCATTGCCTGTGACTTGTTTGTGTTCTGACCACTTGTGCTTGCTATATGACCACATACTGACCACATACACGCTATATTAATAAAGTCTTAAGTCTTTTAAAAACACTGCTGTAATACTTTGAGCCACTAAACATTGTTCTTATGATGTTTTTCTAAAGGAGAAAAACACGAATTACAAACAAATATTTTAAATTTAGTCTGTGTTAGTAAACGCAAGGCTATTGATGAAATCCAGGCATAAAACTGTATGATGACATTTCAGACGACTGTTCTAGAGCCTTCAGCTAATCAAGCTGTCAGACTCTGGAGTGCTTTACAGATCTAAAGAAAATTATAAATGATAAATGATCTTAAATAAAACAAATACATTTATAGATAAAGTATATAAGTATATAAGAATTTCACTCACTTGGGAAATGTCAGCCACTTGAATGGTTCGTGAGCACAATTAAATGCATACAGCATGCCTTATTATCTGATAATTGTAGGAAATAATTCCATAAAGCAATTGACTGTGTAAAGCTGCCACTCAAGTGGCCACACCCTTAATTATGCACTCTTAAAATAACTCAATATAAATGAAACGGATGACTAATAAAAAAAAAAATCACCTCCTAACAGTTGTCATGATGTGTAATATTAGCTATATACACCAAAATATTTTTTTGTACCAGGCTGTAAACACCTCTTTTTCTGCTGTAAAGTTGGCCATTTTAACATTGGGTCATTAGAAATATGTTCTATTATGGAGCCAGGACTAGCGGAATTTCAATAAATTGCAGTTTCAGTTACTTCCGTATTAGCTTCACGAGGGAGAGCGGGATGTTGCCATTGGTTTTTATCAACTGGTACAGTGATCAATGCAGGCATCTTTTATAGGACTTTTATAGGACAAACAGTGTCCTATATTAAAGGCAATAAACATGCGTACTTCATGTATTGACTCAAATGGATCCCTCCTGTGGTATGATATCAACACATCACCAGTATCTAAATTCCCTCAAAAATGTAACATATCATATCTGCAAAGGTAGATTAAAAAAGGTAAAACATAAATATTTCATACACTTATCCAATCTTCTGAAACAAGTTGGCATCAGAAGTCACACATATGGCCCGTTTTCACTGAGTGATACAGTATGGTACGCTACGGGTCACCTTTAACAGGCTTGCGTTTCCACTGCCAAAAGGGTACCAACCTTGGTGTGGTGTACGACAGAACGTTTCAGTCGATGTCATTCTCGCTCAAAGTAAAGCTGTACGGGTTGTTCACATATTATATCAGAAGCACTTCTCACAAAACAGATACTTTATACACATAAATACTTGTGTATAAATGTTCATTACTAACCTTTCTATGAACATGATTTGATTATAACTGCATATCAATTATAGCCTACTTTAAGTGCAAAATAGGCTACTGTAACGGTGATAGATGCGATGATATAAAATATATGCAACATATATGAACACATACAGACTCTTTCAGTCTCCGATATGTTACCAATTACAGTAAAACTACACACAGCATACATTTAATCCCTATTTACGTTCAGACAACACGAAACATACAGTCAATGCAAACCTCTCATCTGTATCTTTAATCTTCAGCAGCACATGTAGCCTCTTGTTTGAAAGTAATTCCATTATTTCCAGTTCATAATAGTCCAAAAGGCAATGATAATAGGTAAACATGGCAGTTTGTTCATGTTTTAGATTGCTGAAACAATCATTTGCTCCTTTGTTTTTTCCGGCTTGTCCTTTGTTTTTTCACACTCCACTCTCGCGTTTGTCAGTTTCTGAAAGGATCAGATGTCAGAAGCATTTTAATAATCATGTGCATGTTATTATTGTCAGCTCAAGAAGTTTGTTGTTATTTCAAATATAGACGCACAGCGAGTAATCGCGTGAAAGCGAAACTGCTCATGCTTTAGACAGCTTTGTAAACAACTACGGTGCACAGGGTAGATTCTGCTCTTCTCCTTGGCTTTGTGGCTGCTCATCAAGATAACGACAAGGTTTGCTTGAGCTCAGGTTGACCATGGCATGTTATTATATTTATATATTATTACGGTGTAATGTCTCAGCTGTGTATTTAAAAATGGCGCTTCCTTTGTTTTCCTTCTCCTGCTTGTGTACCCCCTGGTGGCATTTCTCTGTAAACTAATAGCATTCAGCTGCATCTCTAGCTCTGCCTTTTGGTACCATTTTGTCATGCCCTTTCAAAAGGGTACCCAAAAAGTGGTATGATTTGGTTTTTGGTACCTTTTGACAGTGAAAACAGCCATTAAAGCGTACCGAACCATATCATACAACTCAGTGGAAATGGGCCAATACTGCAACAAAACTGTGATAAATTCAGTTTAAATATATGACAATCAATTCAATTTAAATCAATATCTCTAACCAAGCAAAACACAAAACAATCAATGAAATATCCATAGATTATACAAGAATTTGAACGCTTTAGAACAGTATATGTATAAAGATGTTTATATGTAAATGATTCACACTTTATGTCAATATGTCTATGCAAACCTAAGTGACTTTATGTGTGGCAGAACTCAAGTTAGGCCTTTACAGCCTATTAAAGTCAATTTCCTTAAAAAAAAACTGTGCAGTGAACAATTATTTGTGACAAGAAGTGACATATTTATATGCAACAAATAGGCGATGTCACTATGTCAACTATACTGAAAACAGTTTCAACCATGTAATGCAAACTAAATCACTTATCTCAGCAGTCGCTCGGTGAGGAATTAAGACTGGGGTGAGAAAGCCAGGAGAGAAAGTACGGAGATGTCTAAGGTTTTTTTTTTTTTGACAGGAAGACGTTTGCATTCTCCTGCGGGCATCAACTCCCTCTTGAGTAAGTCCTATTAAATCCTTTGGCTTCTGCCTCATCACATGGTGAAGAGATAACAGACAGCTTTATTTACCCTACTGATTTCATGCTACATTACTAACACATCTCACCCTTGTCATCCGAAAATTCTGGACGGTTTGGCTTCTCTCCAACATTCTCATCTACATAAATTCAACAACCATTTTTTTTAAAGAAAAAAAAAAAACACGCAGGAAAGCCTTCATGCGAGTATTCAGTGGTTTACAGACAGATGAGAATGCAATGTCGTACACACATCTGACAGGTGTTAAAAATTCATGTCAGGTTATTTACATGTATGTCTATCATTAAAAACCTGCCGATGTTTCAAGCATTTTGCACATAACAGGAGCAGCATTATTGACTGTTGGATAATGCAATTATTCCACCCAACTAAAAGAAAACAGCATTTACGCTCAAGTGTTCCTTGTACAACTCAACCACATTTTGCTGCTTGTTCAAACTACTTATTTCAAATGAGTTGAAACAACACAATTCCGCAATCTGTAAATGTAGCTTGTGTGGACGCTACTGTGCTACTTGGCTAAAAAAGTAGCTTCACTACTGAAAAGCTATTTGATTTTAAAAGTAGCAACGCTACCGCCATGCTACTGAGAAATGTAGTTAAGCTAGTAGCGTTACTACTTGTAGTGACACTACTGCCCAACACTGCGTATTTACTAGTTCCTCCGAAAGGGTCCACACTGTAAAAAATTATTCTGCATTTTAGTTTTTTCAACATGGTTTTGTAAGTTGAAAAAGCAACGTTGGTAATTCAACTTAACCGGGTAAGTTTTAACTGTCTCAACTAGTCTGTAATAGAATGTTTGTTGACTCAACTTAAAAACATATGCTGAACCAACATCCCATATGTTGTGCCTCATACCAATCCAGCAGGTGGAGGAATATGCACCATTAAGTCAGTTTGCGAACTGCTAGTTAAACACCAGAAGAAGTCAAACACATGGGATATTTTTCACCAGATTTTTAAATTGTTCAATCATCACATTTGGTAAGTAATGCTTCTTCAAATGTGTGTTATAATTTGTAAAACGGCACATATAAACAGATTGTCAATGTATTGTTCCCAGTATAAATGTTTCTAGAGCAGATTAGACTTTTGCTTATACATGTGCATGGCCACATTTATACATTGCCACATTTATAAAACGTAGTAAAGTTTGTTTTAGGTCTGAATTTGCAATATCTCAATATGTGTATAAAAATACTACTTTTCTAGTTCCCTGACTAATCCACTAGAAGTATTTTTATATAGATTTTAATGGATCTCGCGTTTATATGCAGTAGAAGATATTTAGAAAAAATATTAACAGTAAATATAATTTTTTTTATTTTTATAATTATTTTTTTGGGTTTTCTCCTTTATTAGACAGGACAGTAGAGAATATTGACAGGAAAGCATGGAGAGGGGAAGGATGGGCATAGGACCGCAAGGTGGAATCAAACTCGGGTCGCCGTGAGCACCGGAGTGCATGTGTCGACACACTAACCACTACACCACTGGCGGCGACAACAGTAAATATCTTAAATGCACTTTTCTCAAGGTTGTTCCCAGAGAACAGACTGACTTATTTAAGGTGAGATTTTACCAGTATTTCCATTCATGAATGTACAGTAGTAAAATATTTAAGAACAAATATTTACAATAATATATTTTAATATTTAAAGGAACCTAATGTAACATTAAATGCAATAAATTCACAAATACAAAAAGTTCACAAAGCAGGGGTGTCCAAACTCGGTACTGGAGGGCTGGTGTCCTGCAGATTTTAGCAACAACTTGTCTTGAAACACACTGCACAGATGTTTCAAGAAAGCCTATAGTAAGAGCTTGAATAGCTAGCCCAGGTGAGTCTGATTGGCAGTTTTGTGATTAGATTTTAATAGTGATAATCATTAAAAAGACATTTATACAAACTTAATTCACTATCCATCAAACTAATCTTTTCACCATTTTTCAAATGAGTTCAGATTAACCTGTATTTTTTTCTGCCACTATTTGTGAGAGGAAGAGATAAAATGTTTAGTATGAACTCTAACAGAGCCCCAGCTCAGGGTTACATCAAGTTAATAGAGGACATGTTGAGGAATCCATTAATCACGTGCTCTTACTGATCAAGATTGATACAGCCTGTGTAACATTACAGCCAAATGCATGGAACAAGAAAGTAATTTCACCAGAAATGTTGGGTTGGTTATGTGTCATTTTTAACATCTACTAAATGCTTGATAAATCTGTTTTTAGTGAAATGTTTATAATTGTAAACCATATATTTTATGTCTTTTGTCCAATACATTTGGAGCTGTTCGGAAACAAACGATGTGGATGCATTACATTATATCATATTTGACACGGTAAGCAGCGATCTAGCCTTGGCAGATCCCTGGAGAACTACACATCTGTCACTGAACTGGACTACAAATCCTATCATGCACCCCACACATACACCAGTTCCTGATTCCCTCTTATTACTCCCACACAGCTGGAAGCTTGTGATGATTACCAGGACTATGCATCTTACTTACACATAGGCCGCATCCGAAATCGCATTCTTCAATACTATATAGTACGCTAAAAACAGTATGCAAGCTGAGTAGTATGTCCAAATTCATAGAATTCAAAAATCAGTTTGTGAGTACCCAGATGACCAACTTCCGGCGAGATTCTAGAGTGCACATCGGATGGACGCTATGCTATCCCATGATGTCATGCGAGAGAATTCATGAATGGGAGTGAAGCGACGCAACTCACGTGGGTAGGTCACGTGATCATGACAAAATGGGGGATGTAGTACGTCTGAGTTCCATTCATACTACTCACATTCATACTGTATAGAACATACTTTTCTAACGGCCGAGTAGTATGTTTAAATTCAAATGCAGTACCTACTGAGTAGTAGGCAGTTTCGGACGCAGCCATACATTTTGCAGACTCGTTTCTGGTCTTGTCTTGTTGTGTTTTTGACCCTTTGCATAGTTTATTGTTTCCATTGTTTTCCCAGCCTGTCCTGGCCATTCGCCTATTATTTGACTACCTATTTTGGATTACCTTCAGGGTCCTGTTTACAACCGTTTTTGACTGTTGCCTACCTGACAATTCTCCTTTTTAAACTGCATGTGGATCCCTAACTCCGCTGTCAGCATCCTTCCATTATTATATTATATTAGTTTGCTTTTTTTAATTAATTAATTAAATTTATTGTTTAATTTTTATTGACAATAGGAGATTTAAGCATCATTGTCAGACTTTAAAGGGGATTTATCATGGTCATTTTTCCCAATCTCATATTAATCTTGATAACCTATACAGTAGGACTACATCCTAGCAGTACTAAAGTCTTTAGTTTTTTAAAACTATTAAAGGACAACTGTTTTACCCCTTTCTCAAGATTTAATATACGTTAATATACGTTATTATACCTTTCTGAATATGGGAAATTTTATCTGTTTAACAGTTTAGGCATTTTTGTTGCCTGTGCCTTTAATGGCAATGAGCTGATTCTCCCCGCCCATCGTTCCCACGTATGTGTCAGAGCCATAGAGATCTTTCTGTATTGCTCTGCTTTGTGTAACCTTCACCTGCTGTGTCTCATGTGGATAAACAGCACAGTGAAAGACAAGAATGAAGCAGATCTTCTTTACTACAGTAAGAACTTTCCTAATTGTTATTTGGTGTATTTGTAGTGGAGTTAATCCAAGCCTTTCTGCAACAATGAGTCACACACAATGCCGTTACAAAGCAAGTAGTAGAATTACATTTTTTTATTTAATTTATTAGATTTTTAAAAAACGTATTAGTTGTTCATATGTTCATTAGTTTGAATGTATCGATGAAAAGGGAAATGGGATTTTCTCAATGGACAGTGATTTCACTTAAGACAAAAAGTACAAAAGTAGCAAACACATTTCTGTAAACTTTCAATAGTCTATATATATATATATATATATATATATATATATATATATATATATATATATATATATATATATATATATATATATATATATATATATACGGCTTGTATAGCTGGGGTCAGAAAGTTCTCAGATAACATTATACTAAAATATTTCATTTATGTATAAATGTGTAATTTTTTTTAAAGGTAAATGAAGGTGTAGGTTAGACAGTGTGTTGTTAATTTCACAGCTCCTCTATTTAAAAAAGAAAGAAAGAAAGAGATCAAGCCTCAGCCAAGTAATAAAAAGTAACGCAAAAGTAACTCAAAAGTAACATCCATTACTTACTATAAAAAGTAACTAAGTAACGCAAGTAGTTACGGTTTTTACGGAATAACTCAACATTGTAATGCGTTACTTTCAAAAAGTAACTTTCCCCAACACTGTCCACTGCTGTATAGATGTCCGTTATGTGAATGTACAAAATAAACCTGATTTACATCCACAAACCAGGATTGAACTTTCTTCTTTTATAATTGTACTGACATGTGGCTGTGATGAACAAACTAGGTAAACACACTAAGTTACTGAAATGTGCCACAACTGTAAGTTTTGCTTTGGAAGAAGAGAGAGGGTGAGATACAACCTCTCGGACATTAGTTTATATTTTGTTTTGTTTTGTTATAGGGGGAGAGTTAAATGAGTTACTTAGTTGATTTTTTATTTATTCTTTTCTTATATTTGACATGGTTTTGTTCCCTTTGTCCTCATGTCTGTTAAATTAGTTTAATTGATTTTTGTGAAATTGCTGTCTTATTTGTTATTAGTACTTTCGTCTAAAACTTTATTTTTCTATAAGCATTTAAAAATTCACAGCTTGTTTGTAATAAAAAAAATTCACTAACATTACAAATTAGTACTTTCTTGTCTTGTGTGTAAATAGCAAGATAATTATAACTGGTTTAACGTTTTCCTTTTTCTTTCCCCTCGACCATTACAAAGTTATGGAAAGGACGTAACACAATTAAATAACATTTGTATTGGTTGCAGACATAAAAAAAGTACTAGCAAAACAAAATATGTGTACATTGTGAAACTGATGTCTATGAAAGAGACCAATTACAGTCATGTTACACATACTCTGGCATTGTGTGTGTTAGCATAATATCTTTGAAACTCAGTCCCTCCCCTGCTGTCCAAAACCATGCCTCCTGAAATCAGAAATGCAGACCTTAAAGATGACAGTTGACAAGCCACTAGATCATGTCATTCGCCAGTTAGAAAACTTTATAGTACTTTATAAAACTACAATTCTGAACAAAAAAAAACTGTATTATATCAAGCACATTTTCAGTTGTGTAGCAAACAAAACTTGTCATAGTGTGCAATATTTCATGCAAGCCAGGATCGCTGGTTTCTCAGGCACTTATTGCAGGAATTACTAAACCAAACTTACATGCTATTTCAGACCCAATATTCAAAGTAGCATAAATAATATAGGGAACGCGTCACATGTTGTCAATATTAAAAAAATTAACCAATGTGAATATAAAACCTTTATCTCTCTAAAGCAGGCAAGACGGAATAGCATTATTTACTTATGTTTTGTTGTTAAACTAAATAAAAATCTATTTTATCGATGCTGTAAAAGGTCCCTTATAAAATTGAAAATAACCACATCAATCTTTCACGGGAGAATTCGGCGGCTGAACAAAACTTCAGTGCATATAACCCATTCGTAAAACAACAAAATCTATATCAGCTTTGCGTGACTAGAATAGTTTTGAACCATAACATTATATGTCTAAAAGAAATACTTCAGCCAGTTTTGATTCAGCATTTGTTTTTACAGGTCGTGTGAGAGAGAGCTCACCTGTATCCTGAAATGGCGGATCAGCATGGACGGGTGCGCAGATGTACAGATCTACATTTGTTGATAGACAGTTTGGGCTACTTATCAGAATTATAGGAATTATGGACCTGAAAAATTTGAATTGGACGAACATTTTTTTGTCTTATGCCTCACCCAGAATATAAAAATACATATAAATAGATTTAGATCATTTACTTTTATCATTCCCAGATAGCAAAATGACTCCGGAACGGATCCGCGCTGGAGGTATGACATGATCCGCAACGGATACGCAAAACTGGTCTGTACTGGAGTCCACTTGCACAGCGCAACAGATCCGGAACGGATAAGAATTCCGGATCCGATCCGGACCCGTTTCAGACCTTACCCGTATCCGCTAATAAACCTGTTTATCCGGCCCGGATCCGATCCAGACCCACTGATAGAGTAGCTCATCCGGCTCGGATCCGATCTGGACCCGGACCCATTGATGAAGTAGCTTATCCGGATCCGATCCAGACCCGTTTATTAGTAGATAATTCGGTGCTGATACCTTGAGTTTCCTAATTCAAAACTAATCAGGGCAAAACTACCTAAAGAAATATCTAAAATCTATAGAACATTGCTCAATAAAAGCTTGCATATTTAAAATGTCTGTCTTAAACACTCAAAACTTCTAAATCTAAATGAATCATTTTAGCCAATCACAAAAAAACTATAAAAATAGTTAATTAAATAGGGTAAATATATGTCAGTAATTACCTATTTTCAAAGTTGTATTATATATACACTGACCAGAACAAATAAAACACAATGAAAAAACTGTACCGTTAACTGTTTTACTTTATAAAAGCATTGTACTACATGAAAAAGAGTAAAAGGAGATTAAAAACAGAATTATAGACTTTGCTAAACAGAATATTACTATTTTAAATGACCATTTCAAAGAGTTCACTCCTTGAGCTTCCCCTGTCTGCTGCCAGGTTGAACCATCGTATCACATGTTAAACAATGACATCATTAGTGGCGGCGACGCAGTAGGTAGTGCTGTAGCCTCACAGCAGGTCGCTGGTTCGAGCCCCGGCTGGGTCAGTTGGCATTTCTGTGTGGAGTTTGCATGTTGTCCACGTGTTTGTGTGGGTTTCCTCCGGGTGCACTGGTTTCCCCCACAGTCCAAAGACATGCATTACAGTTGAATTGGGTGGGCTAAATTGTCTGTAGTGTATGAGAGTGTATGGATGTTTCCCAGAGATGGGTTCCAGCTGGAAGGGCATCCGCTGTGTAAAACATATGCTGGATAAGTTGGTGGTTCATTCCGCTGTGGCGACCCTGGATTAATAAAGAGACTAATCCGAAAAGAAAATGAATGAATAGATGAATCATCAGTGACGGCATGGGAGACATGGTTCTTTCTCACAGCACCTGTAACACACAAGCAGAAATTCTTTAAAGGGGTGGTCCACTATGATATGATATTGTAAACTTTAGTTGATGTGTAATGTAGCTGTGTGAACATAACATCTCTGAAGGTAAGACACTCAAAGTTCAATGCAAAGGGAGACATTGGCTTTTTTAGCTTAGCAAAGCCTACAGTGAATGGACTACAAAAATATACATCCGGGCTAGTTAGATCACAAGGGCATCTGGTTGCACACATTTGTCACACAGACACATCCTGCACAGCAAAGGGGCATGGCCAGAGGCAATAAAACATTGCATTTAATTCTGAAAAAAGGTCAACCAGATTAAGATTTGAATCCCAAAGTCTATTTAACTGATTGTATTTTAATTACATTGCAACATCGATGCTGTAAAAGGAACCGTGTAAAATGGAAAAAAGTCACATAAACCGTTCACCGGAAGTTTATCAGTATGGAAAGAAACACTAGCTCTGCATATACCCTATTAACACAGTATGTGTTTTTTCACTCCTAAGACTGAACAGTAAAACACTGAAAAAATGCTAAAATGTCCCTCTCTGTTGTCATCTGAAAGTCAGTCAAATTTGTGCAGCCATCACTAATTTGTTCAAGTCGTTTAACTACATCTATACGTGTCCTCCTACTTAAGGCAGAGCTAGAGACAAGAGCAGTTTTCCTATTCATTTCATCTAAAAGAAATTTTACAGGAACACAAAACAGATTACAACCAGTAAGTTATGGAAAAGAACCAAAACTTGTCCTTTTAGACTTAAAACTATTAAAACTTACTTTACTCTAGCAGTTGAAACAGTAAGATGACTCCAACAACAATTATGAAATGGTCCAACAGACTGGCAACACCTGACTTAACTGTAAGCTGCAACAGAAAACACACATGCACACAGTATCTTAATATGATTTTGTTTGATATGAAATAATGATTGGAAACATTACATAAGGAGAAGCAGCATATATGTAAAAATTTAGGCTTAAACCGAAATAGGCTGCAATAGAACACACACAGCACCTTGTTATGATTTAGTATAAAAAAGAATGATGTAAAACATAACATGTGGAAAAGCATTAGGCCTGTCACGATATCTATTTTTTGTTGTACGATGTATTGTACATACATACACACACATAAATACGCACATACATACATACATACATACATACATACATACATACATACATACATACATACATACATACATACATACATACATACATATATATATATATATATATATATATATATATATATATATATATATATATATATGTATATAATGTTTGATTTAATTATAGTCATTTTAACAGTTTAATATTGATTCATTGGAACCAGAATGTAAAAACATACATCATAAACAAATAAATAATAAATGTTAACAAAGAAGTGCAAGGCAAAAAGTAGCAGAGGCTGCGATATCTGCTAGCAGATCTATTTTCAGCCGTCAGACACCCGCATGAAAATATACTATAGTAATTTATAGTAAATACTATAGTGTTTTTTTAACCATACTGACACTGACACCTCCAGTAAAGATAGAGATGTTGCACAATCAGCTAAAATGTTGTTAGAATTGTTTTTATGTATGGGCGATATATATTGCTTCATCAAAGATTATTGAGGTCATGTCCATGTGTTGTGCGATAAGTCAAGTATTGATTATTGTGACGGGCCTAAGAAGTATGTAAAAATGTAAGCATAAACCAAAATAAACTCAAAATAGTATCCTATACCAGAACCAAAGAATTGTGATAAAATTGGTATTTCTAAACTCAAAATATTGGAATGAAAAGTTGTAGTACATACCATTGCCATTATTTAACAAAATAGCTGGCTTTCAAAACTTACATTACTCAAATGGTTGATAAAGGTGAAATGGCCCCCTAGAGACTGGCAGCACTTGAACAAACTGTAAGCTGCAACAGAAAACATGCACACACACACACACACACACACACACACACACACACCATACACACACACACGCACACACACACACACACACGCACACACACGCACACGCACACACACACACACACACACACACACACACACAAGCACGCACACACACACACGTACGCACGCACACACACACACGCACACACACACACACACACACACACACACACACACACACACACACACACACACACACACACACACACACAGAGAGAGTATCTTAATATGACTTTATTATGATATGAAATAATGATCTGAAACGCAACATAGGGAGGAGCAGCATACATGTAAAAATATAGGCATAAACTAAAATAAACTGCAACAGAACACACACACAGCATCTTCTTATGATTTAGTATAAGAAAGAATTATGTAAAACATAACATGGGGAGAAGCATGTAAAAATGTAGGCATAAACCAAAATAAACTCAAACTAGTATCCTGTCCAATATCCAAAGAATTGTGATAAAAGTGGGTTTTCTAAACTAAAATATTGGAATGAATCTTTTCAATTGCACATTTATTACACGTTAAAAGTTGTAGTATATACCATTGCCATAATTTAACAAAATAGCTGGCTTTCAAAACTGTTTTAATCTTACATTACCCAAATGGTTGAAAAAGGTGAAATGGCCTCCAAGGGACTTGGATGAACTGTAAGCTGCACACATACAGAGAAAGAGAGAGAAACACGAAATTATCATTTGAAATAATTATCTAATAGAATATATTTGTCAAAATATAGACAAAACATGTCTCAAACTAAATGGAGGTGGGTGTAAAAAGTAACTTCAGGCCTAAACGTTAGGCTAGGGCTATTCAATTAGTTTGTCACGGGGGCCAGTTCATGAAAAGCATCCCAACTAGGGGCCGGAGAGATATGACTTGCAATATGAATTATGAAACAACAGCATAAGAGCTTATATGCTGTATTTCAGCTCCTTAAAACACCCACGTTGGCTTTTTCTACATTAAAATGTTAATATGTTGTATTTTAAAACTACATAATATCAGTGCATTGTACAATGTTTTTTTACAAACATATTTAAATGTTTTATTTCAAAGCACAACAAAAGCAGTGTATAAGTAGGCTTCTTTTACATTCAGACACATTCTTATGTTATGTTTTAAACTGCGTAACAATTAGGGAGAAAACTATTATAGATATTATATATAGTCTGAAGAATAATCATGATTTCACGGTTATCACGTCGAATTTAAAATTCAATTCAATTCAATTCACCTTTATTTGTATAGCGCTTATACAATGTAGATTGTGTCAAAGCAGCTTCACATAAAATGTCACAGTAAATAGGAACAGTGTAGTTCAGTTTGTAGTGTTTAAGTTCAGTTCAGTTGAGCTCAGTTCAGTGTGGTTTAATAATTACTACTGAGAGTCCAAATATTGAAGGGCAAATCCAACGATGCGCAGCTCTACAGATCCCGAACCATGCAAGCCAGTGGCGACAGCGGAGAGGGAAAAAAAACTTCACTAATGGCGGAAGTGAAGAAAAAAAACCTTGAGAGAAACCAGGCTCAGTTGGGCACGATCATTTTAATTTCACCGCTGGCCAAACGTCTTGTGCAGAGCTGCAGTCTCAGTTTATAATTCAATAAAATTTAAACTTTATATTTGGTAGGTATTTAAATGAACGGTTATTATCTGCTTCATACAAACATAATAATTTTAATAATTTGTAATAATCCGTCTATAACTTTTGTTTACATTGCACTGAAAGCCACGCATAACTCTCACAGCAACGATGTGAGACGTGTTTTACTGGGTGCGCCTGTATATTGGCATATATTCTTACATTGGAAATAAACTTGCACACGCAAAAGACGCGATGTACTGAGGTAAAGTTGGTTTTATATTCGCACATTTTGACTTTCTCTTTAATAATCTTATTAAAGTATTCTTTGCAAATTCTAAATAGTGAAACAATATTAGCAGCCAATGACAATCAAGATACAACATTGTTCACAGTCAAATAAACAGTGCTAATGTTGTTTTAAAGTCGAATTTACATGTGATTTCAGACCGGATATTCAAAAACTATAGTAAACGATAAAGGGAGCTTGTCAAAAGTTGTCATTGAATGAATGTGGAATATAAAACCAACTTTACCTCAATGCAATATGTGAACAGCCCGCTGCTATAGTTAATCCAGTGTGTGTGCATTAGCCTTGGTGTAAGTTATAAATTCGGCCCGCGCACCGCCAATTGAATAGCCCTGCGTTAGGCCTTGTCTCGCTATTTTGGTGGAAAGGGGTGATAAATTACGATAAAATAGGCGCTCACTACTGGATTAAAAACCAAATAGGTTATTCAATCTCCTCCCCACCCATAAATCCTGTCCAAATAGCTTTAACGTTACTCAAAGTTACCAAAGCTATTTTTTATGTTACTCAAATGTAGCGATATGCTAAAGACAAATGAAGAGCTAACTTTAGCTTATCTTGGCTTAATTTTGAAATATCAATCATTTCAGGATAAAAAAAATATCAAACAAAGCAATAATGATTACATGAATGCACAGATAAAACATATTTACCGTTTTCCAATCTGCGGGCTCCTGCTGCTTCACTCTGACGACTGCACTCTGTTACCGCGACCGTTGAAATGGGCGCGTTAGATCAGCGCATCCGCCCAGGGTCTGTTGCGAACCCACGAACTGACAGTCCGCCGTCCGGAGGCGGGGCATATTGTTTGCGAATAGCCAAACTGATTCTGACAGCATAGCGGAGCTGGCGACTTGAGGGCGGATCCGCCCCGAAGTCTTTTGCTATCAGGGTTACTATTGGAATGTGAAGAGACTTTCAACAAACACAACAAAAAAAATTTCTGAAGACAATCACCTACTGCACCTTTAACTTTAGCCCCTTTCACACAGTCATACCGGTAAATATCCGGAAAATTTCTGGAATGACTTTACCGGTCAATTAAACAAAAAAACACTGTTCACACAGGCAATGATGTCCTGGAATTTTTCTGAATATAGACCATTTACACATCCATTCCAAAATACCAGTAAATTCTTTCATCATTAACCAGAAATTACCTCTAAACGGCTGCGCATGTATTTGTAAACATAGACGGGTTTGCCTTTTGTTGATGGTTTCACTTTTATTTAAAGCTTTAGCATTCATGCACCTGCTTTATCCCAGAGGGATCCAGCGTGGATGTGAATGCGTCTGAGTGTTCTGATTGGCTGGAGTAGACGTCTCACGTCAGCATGGTCTAAGCGTAAACACACTCTTTGCCGCAATTTTTCTTCTGCGTTCACACAGCGCAGCATTCCGGCAAATTACCGGTAATAATACAACTTCTCTTTCTAGAAAATTGCTGGAACGAATTTATTGGCATTTTCAATAAGGGCCTGTTCAAACATACAGATGTTTCCTGAAATTACGGTAATTTTCCGGAAAGGTTTTTATTGGCCCATTTCCACTGAGGTACAGTACAGTACGGTACGAGTCGGTACGGGTCATCTTTATCAAGCTTGCGTTTCCACTGCCAAATGGGTTCCTTTTTGGTGGGTGTGGTGGACAACATAAAATTTCAGACAACGTCATTTTTACTCGAGGAAATGTCTACAGTAAATCAGAATCAGTTTTATTGCCAAATGTGCTTCACACACACAAGGAATTAGTTTTGGCTACAGAAGCTTCCAGTGTACATAACACAAAATAAATATATATAAAAAAAAATTAAAAAGACGATAAACATTGAACAGAGATGCATTTAGTGAAAAAATCTGGATGATGAATTGTGTGTACAGATTTGTTATAAATACAGGTTATAAGGTGCTGTGTACAAATGCGAATGGAGAAGGTATTGCATTGTATATTGATATAAGGTGCTGTGTACAAGTGTGTATGAGAAAGTATTGCACATATTTATTGCACAGTAGGGGAATATTTAACTGTTCATAGGGTGGATTGCCTGAGGAAAGAAACTTTTCCTGTGTCTGGCTGTTTTTGTGCTTGGTGCTCTGAAGCGCCGACCAGACGGTAACAGTTCGAACAGGTAGTGTGCTGGGTGTGAGACGTCCAGAGTGATTTTGCGAGCCCTTTTACTCACTCTGGAAGAGTACAGTTCTTGAAGTGTAGGAAGGGTTGTGCCAGTGATTCGTTCAGCAGTCCGGACTATTCGATGTAGTCTACGGAGGTCGGTTTTGGCAGCTGAGCTGAACCAGACGGTGATTGAAGTGCAGAGGATGGATTGGATGACAGCTGAGTAGAACTGTACGAGCAGCTCCTGTGGCAGGTTGAACTTGAACAGCTGACGAAGGAAGTACAGTCCCTGCTGGGCTTTCTTCACAATAGAGTCTATGTGAATGTCCCACTTCAGATCCTGAGAGATGGTGGTACCTAGGAACCTAAATGACTCTACTGCAGGTTCTCAGACAGGCTGGTGAAACACCGTCTGGGCCTGGCGCTTTCCTTTTCTTCTTTTTACTGAAGATTTACTTACATTATCCTCACTGATCAAAAGTGCAGGGGGGTAGGAAGATGGCTGGAGGTGTTGATGGCTGTGTAGGGAGATGGTCTGGGCTGAGTTGATGTAAAACTTATTTAAGGCAGAGCAGCCCTCTAGCACTGTTCTTTTCAATATCTTAAACCCTCCCTCTATTTCCTCCCTTCCCATTAACGATCCTATAAAGCCTGGTTTATACTCGACGCGTCTGCTAGTTTGCTTGAGTGCGTGCTTCGAAAGTGATATCATCGATGTGTTTGCGGAGGTTCGCTTTGGGTGCGCACGACATGATTTCGGCTGGCGGAGCACATGATTTTTTTTTTGAGACTCGAGCAAACAGTTAGCACGACACCGTGTTTGATTTGAGTTGAATATAAACCACTTTGAAGAGATTTTGTCTGAAACAGGTACGACTGTACAGACATCTTTATGATCCGTGATCATAGAGATAACCAGATGATCAATCATTCTTGGCTAGAAATTGCAATAGCTGTTGGTAAAGAGGAAAGTTTTTGTTAAAAAGTTTGGGAAAACCTGAGGGATAAGTTTGTTAAGGCCAAAGGCCATGGCAAAAGTAGAGTGGAAATATGTTTTCCCACCGTTCATAGGTTTTACACTGATGTATATATTACAATTTTGAATTTAAAACAATTTAATAGTTACAAAAATATAATTCAGTAACAAATTATTTCTTTAGTAACTGGAAAGCAATATTTGAACCTATCAGTTTACAATATACTGATGCTGTTTTTCTAGACTTTATTGGTGATAATAGTCAGGAATGTTAGACCATTATTGTGTTTTTAGCATAAGAGGACAGAAACTAGCCAGACAGTAATCTGTGAATTGTGGAGTGGGCATCTGTACATCTGTATTTTTTAGTAAGTGTGCTTTTTTGCTTTTATTCTTGCCGTAATAAAAATATGTTTGTAGAGCAACCTACGTTCTTTTGCCATTAATATATTAATCAACTTTGATAGATAATACTGTCCGAGATATAAACAAAGCAAGTGATGCATCAAAGTTTGCTTTGAAAAATCTTGAATGGTTCTAAAAAGCTTTATAATCATTTAAATAAATAAAAATAATTAGTTTTATTAAAATTAGTTTTATTATTAAATATTGAATGATTTTAATGATATGGCATAGTTATAGTAGTAACTGCTTCTGCTTCTCTGTTTATCTGTCTGACTTTATGGTCAGTTTCTTTTGACCGCCCCCTGTCGTTTTAAAGAGTAGGGTTAGGGTTTAAAGAATAGTACAACGGCGAACGCGGCAAGTATACAAGCCTCATCCGTTTCGTGAGGTGCGCGTGCAGTCATCGGAGGTCTGCAACGCGGTGCCAGGCAAAAGCATGAATCCAGCTAAACCTTCTCTTCACTCCTAGGTTGAATCAGGGGGTCCAATTACTCTACCAAAATATTACAGAGACGGTACCCCTACTCTGAATCTCTGGGCATCATCGTAGGATGCTCGATCAACTTACCTACCTGTTCACTGTTTATCCTCTTACTTCCCTTGCCCTTCATTGTTCCCTTACCATCCCTTTCATCCATACACCATGTCCATGCTGGTGAAATAGCATTACACCACCACTTTAAATGTCATGCAGTCAATCCAAAAGTGTATTCTGGAGAGGGTTTTGGTGTAAGGGTTTGGGGAGCAGAACATAGAGATATGCACTAGAATCCAGCAATACAAGCATCTCCCCTCACTGTGTGAAACTGATCAGATGAGAGCTGGATAAGATGCTAAACAGCAGGATAAGAGGCAGATTATTGTCCAGGCAATCAGTCAGTTCAGGCTTTTGAAAAGAAAGTTTAGTTAATTAATAGTATATTTACCAAGAAAAACAACAGCTTTGAGAAGAAAAAAATCGTTTAAGAAAATTCAATTTTTAATCGCTTTTCTGCATTGTAAAGAACTGATCTTGTTCTGCTTGTCTCTCTTCCGAGAAGTATAATCATTATTGTAATTATAATAATTATAATTATAACCATTACTGTCAATCTACACTTAATTATGCTCACAAGTGGAAAGTAAATCAGGAAACGTTAAGAAGTCGATTGTTCAAAGCCTGTTTTGTCTCATTTGAGGCCGTGGGGATTCATAAATATTCCAGGTCTTGGCATTCCAGTTCCTTGAAACCTCAGAAGAAAAGGCATGCATAATGAGTCCAAGTCACAGGAGAAATGTATTCGATTACAAAGAAAAAAAGAACAAGATTTGTTGACAATAAGACTCGAAAGCATTGGACAGGCTGACAAGACCGTTCATTCTCCTCATTACTTGACCACTACAACTCACTGTGGCTGCCTGTCTTTCTAAAAGTTAGTTGCTCAGTGAAAATTGAGCAATCACTGTGGCTGTTTGTAATCATAAATCAATACCTGCTAGTGGATCAAGAGAAGATGGACGGGAGGCAAGCTATGGACATTCCTTGCATTCCATCTGAGGATATGAAAAACAAGAGCCAAATGAAGCTATCAGCGTTAATGAATCAATTTTCATTTAGCAAGCTGTCCTTCACAATGACTGAGGAGTGCAAAGGTATAATGGTATGAATCCCCGCACTTGAAAAACACAAGTATTTAATTAACCAAATGATCTAAATGAGACTGTTGAATGAGCACTTGACATGAAAATAAAAGGTGCACCCAACAGACCTATGAGCTCAGAACGTCATTACAAAGAGTCTGGTAGCAAAACTGACGGAGTTGGAGACTACAGTACAAGGATCCTGAACAAGCCTCCAGTTGGCAGAGGGGCTTTACTGAAAATGCCCACACTGGATTCGGTTTTGGGTTATTAGGTACACCTTACTCATACCTGGTTGGACCCCCTTTTGTCTTCAGAACTGCCTCAATCCTTCATGGCATAGAATCAACAAGTTACTGGAAGTATTCCTCAGAGATTTTAGTCCGGAAGATCCGGGTTCGGGAGCTCCGGGAGTTTTCCGGGACACAGAACAAAACGGGAGATGGGACTGAAATATAGGAGACTCCTGTTGGCAGGTATAGTACGCTGTGGTCATAAAGGCATGAACATGGTCAGCAACAATACTCAGGTAGGCTGTGGCGTTGACATGATGCTCAATAGGTACAAATGGGCATGGCTTAATTTGTGACGGAACACGCCGGATCCAGCACCTCTGAAAGCCCTGCACAATTGTTGCCCGTGCAAATTTAAACCTGCTTCCCCGCCCACAAACAACAGCTAAAAAAAAAAGGAAGACAAACACTGTAGCAGATCCCAGTTGAATCAAGTCATGAAGACATTGTGCTCAGCTTGATATTATTGGAAGTGTGATGGAAAGTTAGTGTTATTTTCTCTACCCAAAGATAAAAATGTGAAGAGTCAGTGGTTGAGGTTTATTTTCGCAAAAATACCTCAGCATTATAGCCCTCACTTTTCTGACGAGTGCTTCAGTAATCTACACACGTACAACGGGGGATTCGTCGGCCGTTTGTTAAAGGAAGGATCAGAAAAGACTATTGATGTATGGGACTTTGTCAGAGCTTGATAGGAACTTTACAGTACACAGTTCATGGACCAGTTTCTTCTTCCATTTCACAAGTGAAAGTAAGTGCGATTAAAATGGTTGCCTCCTTATTTTCTCTAGATTGCAAATTATGTATTTAATTAATACGATTGTTTTCTGGCATAAATAAGAAAAAGGGAGGGTGGTGGGCGATGGGTCTGAAATATGGGAGACTCCTGGGAAAAACAGGAGAGTTAGCAGGTTTGCTCACACATACACTCTGCTCTCTAACTACGTCTAAACTGTTGATAAGCCTTGGTGGGCATTTCACTCTGTGTCATGCTGAACACTGTCGACCAATTGCAACAGACTGCAGTCAGTGCAGATTAGCAATGCACTAAGAAGGGGTTTGGGAACAAATTAATTGCTAAACAAATCATATGGGAGTCGCTGGGATAACTAGGTAAAAATAAATGTATATTATGAGACAATGAAAGTGTTTTTTGAACTTGCATGCATATCAGCCTGTTGTTGAAGACCCTTAAAACCAAAATATGACCCTTTTTAATGTATAATAGGGGCTCTTATAATAACTCAACAGTAATGTCATCAAATCAAAGTTCAAATGCTGCAGTAAAAGAAGAAGCAAACAACTAAGCAGTAACTTCATGACCTTCAGTCATTGAGAAAATGACCATGGCTATACTGTTGGCTGTTCATAAAACTGCAAAAACAGTTGGGACAATAGCAAAAATAAAGAAATAAAGGCGGAATGTACTGACTTTAATCAAAGCTTGTATCAAGTGTCAGCTGTTGACACTTTCATTTCGTTGATTCAAGAATCACACTGATGTGTCAACGCACGTTTCAATTTCAATGCTTTTCTCTGCTGTTGCTAAGTAACATCATCACAGCCTCTCCTTTGTTATAAGAGACAAGGGAAGAAGCAAGCAGTTTTTGCAGTGCAGTTTTTAGTTTTCAAGACTGACCTCAGGTTAGATCAAAACATGACAAGGTTATGCACTGAAATCTCGTGTGAGACAGTGTGGAATGACATGGAGTGTCATGCTGTGGATTTCACTGTATGTGTGGTGTGTGGATAAGATTCCTTGTGTTAAGAAACCCTGAGGAGAAAGAAGCAAAAGTCAGAGAGGTCAGATGCAGCTCAATGAGATTTTCAAACACAATTCTCCAGATGTTTTGATGTTTAAGCCTTTTATTGCTATTAAAACCATTCTCCTGAATGAAAATCCAGGCAAAAATAATATTTGGCATTGTGACATGATGGAAAAAAGGAAAATGAATACTGAAACGGTGTGCTGAATAGGTGATCACTGTTTCCAGAAGTAATTAAACAGTTAGCTATTTGAACACCATCACTACAAGTTCTCTTACTAACAAACAGAAAAAATAAAGGAGGGGGGAAGGAAAGAAAAGACAGCAGCCAGTTTTTAAACAGCACATTCTCAATTCCATAAACTTTGAATGATATTAAATGATTGATATTACCAACAATCACACAGAGCTCCTCAACAACACTGCTGAGTAGTGTTGGCACAGTGTGGTTTGAGCTGGCACATCCAGGTCACTTTTACTACAACACTACATTAACATTTACTTTAATCAGATTCAAAGCAAAGCTCTGCAATTAGCATTTTGTACAGTACTTTCATTAAAGGTTAATCTGTTCATAAAATGACTGAAACACCCCAGCAAACAATTTTGTCTTTAATAGACGTCTAATAGACATCTAAACATAGACAGCTTGGCTAAAACAAGGCTTGGGCTGTCAGTTAAAATCTAATCGACATCTAAGAATAGCCCAAAACTAGACTAGTCGTCAAATAGACCAATTAGATAGACTTTATATGTGTTCTGTTCATTTGATGACTAGTCTAGTTTTGGCCTATTCTTAGATGTCGATTAGATTTTCACTGACAGCCCAAATTAGCATTGTTTTAGCCAAGACGACTATGTTATGACATCTATTGTACATCTTTAAAAAACAAAACAAAACAAAAAAAAAACGCTTGCTGGGACTGGTAATGCCATGGTTAAAACGAACAAGCATATAAACAAATCCTTCAAATGAAATGTAAACATTTTAATAAAATAATTAGCATAAATTAATTCAAGTATCCTCAAGATGCAGCCGTCCGAGTTTTAGCACATTGAGTTCAGAGAATTTACCCAAACACACTCTATCAGCAGCAATGTTGAAAAACCCTCTCAACACTGCTAGGACAGACATCGGACAGCTCAGATGCTGAGGTTCATATTTGCATCTACACAATATGGCTCTTTTTTCTATTTTTTTTTTTTAAACAAACTTGCATCCCTTAAGTTGATAGGTGATCTCAACTTTAAATTCAGAACAGGCAACTATATTCTAGTATAACACCTAGCATCTACTCCAAGCGTTTACAATTCTTAACCTTAATAGGGATAAAACACTAAACCAACCCTTACAACCCCAATTCTATTTCTTAACACTTTCTCTTCCTTGGAAGGGCACTCAAATAACATGAATTCCAGTATTTTAAAAGTATAGTCTTTTGCATGTGATCTTTCAGACTTCATGCAACAACATGTAACATGTAAAATTTTGAATGAATAAATCAAACTGGTTGGTAAATCTAAAGTAACAGACAAGTCTCACATTATATTCCAAATTCCTAGTCTCACATTTAGTCTCACATATAATGGCCTCATGTGGCCATCATAACACATGAGGCTATTTTCACCTGGTTCGAATGTTATCACTTGATTGAATTGGCATTATCAGTGGTTATCAGCTAATAGATATGGGCAAGTAGGGGCCTTCTGCGCCAACTGGTAGGCTGTTATCATTCATACACATGGTTGATCAGCTATACTAATAGAGAAGACTCCAGATCTGTTTTTACATTACTGTGATGATTGGGTTTAGGGTTAGTGTAGAGGTAGACGTATAAATAAATAATAATAAAATACAATTAATGGCAAATGTAATAAATAATTTGAATGATTCTCGTGGTTAATCAGCTATAATACTAGAGAAGACTCCAGATCCGGACCTGTTTTTACATTACTGTGACAGTTGCGTTTCATGTTGGGGTAGCAGAGAGAGGGGAAGGACCGGCATAGGACCTCGAGGCAGGAATCAAACCCGGGTTGCTGCAAACACCGGAGTGCATGTGTCAGTGCACTTTCCACTACGCCATAGGCATCAACATCTGTTTTTACATTACTCTAGGTTGCGTTTAGGGTTGGGGTAGAGGCAGACGTTAATAAAATACAATTAATGACAAATTTAATAAATAATTTAAATATTTCTCATGGTTAATCAGCTATACTAATAGAGAAGACTCCAGATCTGTTTTTACATTACTGTGACGGTTGGGTTTAGGGTAGGGGTAGACGTTAATAAAATACAATTAATGGCAAATTTAATAAATAATTTTAATATTTCTCGTGGTAAATCAGCTATAATACTAGAGAAGACTCCAGATCCAGATCTGTTTTTACATTACTGTGACAGTTGTGTTTTGTGTTGGGGTGGGGGTAGATGTTAATAAAATACAATAGCAATTTTTTATAAATAATTCTCATGGTTAATCAGCTATAATAATAGAGAAGACTCAAGATCCAGATCTGTTTTTTTTTTATTTAATAATTACTTTTTTAGGGGTTTTCACCTTTTTAGTTTGACAGGACAGTAGAGACAATTGACAGGATAGTGTGGGGAGCAGAGAGAGGGGAAGGATCGGCATAGGACCTCGAGGCAGGAATCAAACCTGGGTCGCAGCGAACACCGGAGTGCATGTGTCGTTGCACGTTCCATAATTTTAGTTGTAAATTCAATTTAAGACATCTAATTATTCAAAATGTAAAGCTTACATTAAAATAAAACGTAGAAATGAAGATTTAGTGATATAAAAAAAGAAGTTTAAAAAAAAAAAAAAAAAGAATTTTTACTTTTACTTTATATTTATTTCAGGGCTTGGGGGCCCCATGGCTGGAGTTGCTTAGGGCCTCTAGATCACTAAATCTGCCGCTGCGGTTAGGGGTAGACGTTAATAAAATACAATTAATGGGATATTTAATAAATAGCAGTTGTATGTGATCTATAGCTGATTGACCATGTGGATTGATGATAAAAGCCTTGTAAGGCTCCCAGTATCTATCAGCTGATAACCACTGATAATGCCCAATCAATCGAGTGATAACATTCATACATTGCATTTCACATTTCTATCGAGATCCTGTGTAAATGGCCAATTGTAAATAAATATTAAATTATATAAAAGCTAAAGTGAGTATTAAGAAAGACGCGCCATGTTGTGTATTAATAAGTAAAATAACACCATGGTCAATGAAGAAAAGTGAATATAGTCTTTCCTGAACCCACGATCCTGAAACAATCCGCTGTAATCTGTTGTAGAAGTCTTTGTAAAGATGAGAAGGTTATGAATTTATTTGCAAGCATCCTAAGAAACATAACAAAGCAGCAGATCTTTTTTTTTTACAGCAGACAAGGAGGCAGAGAACTGCTCGATCATATGCATTAAATAATCTCCATCAATATGTTTGTTGAAGGTCCCAGGCATTACGCCCTGCAAAACAGGTCAGAATATTCTCTCCCCCAGCAGGTTGTGGGTCATCAGAAGTGGCCCATTCGTGCGGTAAACACACTGCGGGGGCGCGTTGAAGATGAAGAGCGGCCGAAGCTAGAAGATGGCCACTTGATGATGAACTGGGAGGTGACTGGCAGCAGATACCTGCACAGACGGAGAGAGGAATCAGAAATGGGGCTTGGATGCCAGACTCAAAGGCAGGATTAGAGGCACAAAGGTCACCTAAAGAGATCAGGCACTTTTCCTCTCTATTTGCTTCCAATTCTCTGTCAGCTTGATGTTTCAGATTCCCATCGCCTCTGCCGACCCGCATGTTTCACTGTGCTGTTTTTTTTAAACAATGAGTGACACAAGTGGCTGAACGTGACTTGTTTTACCAGATAAGAACTTGTTTAATGCATCCTGTTTCCAGACAGGATAACAGGTTAGATAATTAGGGCCTAGATGGAGACATGAAGGGTAACCAGCCTGGACAGCTGACGACCCACACAAGCTAATGTCAGAACAGCTTAATTATAATTATAAACACGAAACAAGGCAATTTGAACAATTAATTAAATAACGCAGTGACAAAAAACAAATTGCTGTGGTAAATATTCGGCACAGACTCAATTGTTTGAATAAACAAATGCTAAACAAGAATCTATCTGTGAATATACAAAAGGTCCCATGAAATTACAAAAAAGTTTTTTGATGTATCAGTAATATTAGTTTTTAGGATATCTATAAGATAGTGCGCTCCAAAACCGTGAAAAAAATAACATTTAGACGATATAAAACTTATATAAACATGTAAAGCATGTAGTTTGTCACTTTCTGCCAAATTGATCAACGGTGTTAATCACGTCACCTCATACTTTAGTTTCTCATTACATCATAACCAATCAAATGCTCTCTAGTATCTGACATGCCCCTCCCCCTTCAAGACGCTTCTTGTTTGCTTTTCATTTGATGCACTTAAGCTCAACCACTCTCACTGGCAAAGCTGTGATAAAACAAAACACTATTGGCTGTTTTTTCTACTTAATATCCCACCCTCTTCGGTTGAAATTACGTCAAACACAGAATAAAAATATAAAAATACACATTTCAAAGCACTTCACAGGAATTTTAAACTACTAAAAGATAGTAATAAGTTATACAGATGTTTCTGTCTGCAATACTTCATTTCTGTTTAATGGCTTTTTGTGTCTTGATACAAATAATATTATTTCCTTGTTCTACAAAAGATGATTTATACATGTACGTGACTTTCTAAATATTATTCAGTATGTATTCAATAAATGCAAATATTTACATTACCGGTTAAAACTTTGGGGTCAGTAGGATTTTTAAATGTTTTAAAATAAGCTTATCCTGCTCACAAAGGCTGCGTTTATTTGATCAATAATACAGTACAAATTGTAAAAATGTTAAATGTTTTTGCACTATAAAATAGCTGTTCAAAAGTAGATTCTCATTTAATTTAATCATTTATTCCAGTTATTACAAAGACAAATTTTCAGCTTCATTACTCCAGTCTTCAGAGTACATGATCCTTCAAAAATCACTCTAATATTAATTAGTATTATTATTATTAGTATTAAAGGGCACATAGTTTACCTCTTTTTTATGATTTATAATTAGTATTATGGTTCTTCTGAGTGTGCCCGTTTAGGTTCAGATTAAAACACAATTCAGATTTTTTGTATCATAATGTGTTAAAAAGTGTCATGTTGGGGGCGTGTCCACAGTTCGCTGGTTTATGGGTGTATTGCTTCACATGTAAATTAGTTTCGGCTTCCCGCCAATGTAAGAAGGGGGCGGGGCCATGAGCTCACCCGCTCTGCGTTTGAAACAGAGTCTGACAGGCAGACAGAGAAAAAGCTGGAGTGAGATGATCAGCATTCAGTCGTACATATACGACTCGGACACAGACCAAGCAGAGAGTACAAAATCATTTGTGTCTTTGTACAGTTTTACAGCCAACTGTGTGCTAGTTTCAAGTGCCGAGCTTGTACACAGAAACTAATAACCACGCACACTGAATTAACTTTGAATGAGGCACCGGATGCGCCGCTCAAAGCCGCGACACGGCACACCAGACACTCTCTGTGGCGCACCAGAAACATGACGTGTCCCGAATCGTCGCGCCACGCATTTTTGAATTCTAAACATTGGTTTCTGCAGCGGTCAGCGACGCCCAGCCGTCGACTTGAGTGAACCCTGATAGAAACCCATGTTTAGAATTCTAAAACATATGCTAGTTAAGATCCCAGGGAGCTTCTGGGATCGCGAGAAATGCAAACGACTGAAGTATAAGGTAGACTCAATGAGAAGTACACATGTTTGCAAACCTACCTAAAGATACAACCAATAATTCCGATTAGAGCGATAATGTGGAGAATATTGCTCTTGTGTTGAGCCCAATGAGCCTTGCATCTAAAAATAGAGCTAGGGTGTTCCTTTAGTGATATCGCTTCGACTCACGCTGAAAATGGCGGACGTGAATCAACAAACTGAGGATATGATGACGCGTCTGTCAATCAATATTGGTGGGCGGGGGGACCGCTCTCCTACGTAAAGTTGTGGTCGGTTTGAAAACCGCTCCAATTGGTCCACCGTTTTTTATGTTGTTAAATTGAAAAAAAAAGCACTGGGTGTGCTTATATCACCCCAATATGACAGTCTATACACCATACATGCACATTTGTCTGTCCAAACAGCTTGAAAAGTAGATTTTTTACCATAGGTGCCCTTTAATGCTAATAGTAATAAAAGCAATAATGACTGGAGTAATAATTTAATTTGTAACTACATACAATAAGAAAGCAGTTATTTATAATTGTAAAAAAATATTTTACAATTGAACAATATTTTTTACATGTAATAAATGCTGCCTTGATGTCTTTAAAAAAAACTGACCCCAAACTTTTGACTGGTAGTGTACTTTTTTAAATCAAGAAATTCAGTATTTAATTGTTCAAACTTCCAATATAAAATAAGCTAAGACAACACAATTATTGATTGGTTTTCTGGGACAATACAATTAAATTTGTAAAAAAAAAAAAAAAAATTGTATATATATATATATATATATATATATATATATATATATATATATATATATATATATATATATATATATATATATATAAATAAATAGATAAATAAAACTTATTTTAACTTGCAAAGAGATTATGCCAACCATAGGGGACTTCTCCATAACCCAGGACCAGGCAGCATGCTGTCATGGAGAAGTGAAGAGCATAAGACTGATTCCTGAAAGACACCAGTGACTGACAGGTCTCTGCATTGATCTTGTGGGCCAGCCTGATCACCAGCCAGAGACCTACTCACACATGCAGCTTCTCCACAATGGACGTCCAGCATTCTCCAGCCACTGGCACCTAGACTACAGCTCTGCACAAGAAGTATGGCCAGAGGAGACATGGTCGTGTCCAACTGAGCCTGGTATCTCTCGAGTTTTTTTTCCTTCGTTTTCATCAATTGGTGAAGTTTTGTTCCTCACCACTGTCACCGCAGGTTTGCTTGGTTTGGGACTCGTGGAGCTGCGCATTGATGGATTTGCTCTTCAGTGTTTGGACTTTCAGCAGTGAAAATTAAACCACACTGAACTGAACTAAACTGAACTTTAACTCTGAAAACTGGACCGACAGAGTTTCAATTTACTAGAACTTCTATGTTAAGCTGCTTTGACACGATCTACATTGTAAAAGTGCTATAGAAATAAAGATGGATTGAAAAATGAACTTGAATGTTGTCCCAACAGAAATTGATTGTGTGAAATTGATCGAAGTCGCCCATTCAAGTAAAATAAAAAACCTCTCTATCATGTTAAAATAATGTTGTTGAATGTAAAAGAAAGAAAGAAAGAAAGAAAGAGAGAAAGAAAAAAAGAAATAAAGGAAGAGAGTGGCACATCTCTTTTCAGTCAAAACACACGAAACAAGCACATGACGTGGCTTTGTACAAATGTAATGCTGTAGTTACGACAGCAATACATAATTCCAGTACAAATTAGGACTGCTCTTTATCTAACAAAAGAAGATTTGTTCTAAAGCCCCTGCTGCAGAAAGACAGGGCCAAGAGACTTGGCAAGGAATTAAATTAACTTTTATAAAAGCACGTCCTTGAATCTCCTCATGATATTGCGCTCCACATGCGTTTGCAGTGCATTCCTGTGTTATGGATCCACTCTGGACAGAAATGAATATGTATGAATATTTCCGTTGCATATATCAAGCCACCTTTCGCATCATGTGCATATGATCTTTCCTTATGTTTCTTTCATTAAAGCTTTCAAAATCAGGGCCGATTCTTTGCTTCTTTCCTCCGGGAACTCCAGACAGGTGAGTTCTCAGGAATTGGTTTTTGGGTTGGGGTTGAGGCTCATTACCATATTTTTCACTACAGACTGCTGAGTCTGGTCAACAAAAGGAAATGTCAAAGGAATATGAAATTCAAATATGAACATATATGGAGGTGGGCCTTTCTGGCTCTGAAGAATTCCCTGTAAGGAAGTCTCATCCATAAGAGAGCTCCATCACTCAGGGTCCAATCAGGCTGCAGGCAGTGTTTAATTGGACCTCTGTGAGGATTCCTCCAGGTCTTTGGCTTTTGATCATTGAGCAGTTCTTGGAAAAACCTGCCAGTGCAAAGCCCCTAGAGAACCGCCAGCTGTCTAACCTTCGAACGTGTGTGTGCTTTACTAATTACACACAATCGCTCGAAGATCTGCACATATCTCACGTCTGTTTGCTTGTTTAAAGCCACTCTATCACCCAACTGCCACATGCTGCGCAAAACTTTAGGAGAGAGAACTTTTAGACACTTTGCTAGAAAAAAAAGAGATGTTTTCATTCACCATATATCATATCACACTTCTCAAAAGAGAAGAAAAAAAATGACTAGATAGTTTCACATCTTGACATAAATTCCCACAAAATTTTTAAATGTCAACTTACAAAGACTTGAGAATGTCTCCATTTAATACTAAAGGTATTTTATAGGTTCCATTGCTTGAATAAAAACTGAATTCTAATGACTAGATTGGTGGAAAAAAAACGTAGATTTTTTTTTACTTTTGTAATGATTTATGAAATAATAACCACAATTCCTTTTGTTTTTCATTTTAACTCATTTTTTACTGGATAGTGCAATCAATCTGCAAAAGTACCAGATTGTTTATATTAGTGTTATTAAACCATCTACAAATTAAGTGGATTAAATAAATATTCAATTCATTTTATGCTAATATTAGGTGGATGTTTGCAAAATGTGACAAATTCTAATAAAATTTTTAAATGTCAACTTACAAGGACTTGAGAATGTCTCCTTTTATACTAAAAGTATTTTATAGGTTCCATTGCTTGAATAAAAACTGAATTCTAATGACTTCTTTGATGGAAAAACCTTTTAGATTTTTTTTTTAAATTTTAACTCATTTTTTACTGGCTAGTGCAATCAATCTGCAACAGCACCAGATTGCTCACATTAGTGTTATTAAACCCATCTGTAAAATAAGTGGATTTAATAAATATTGATTTAATACTAATATTAGGTGGATGTTTGCAAAATGTGACAGAAATTCTCACAAAATTTTAAATATCAGCTTACAGGGACTTGAGAGTGTCTCCTTTTACACAAAAAGTAATTTATAGGTTCCATTGCTTGAATAAAAACTGAATTCTAATGACTTCTTTGATGGAAAAACCTTTTAGATTTTTTTTAACTTTTGTAATGATTTATGAAATATGAACTATAATCCCTTTTGTTTTAAAATGCATTTCAACTGATTTTTACTGGCTAGTGCAATCAATCTGCAACAGCACTAAATTGCTCACATTAGAGTTATTAAACCATCTATAATTTAAGTGGATTTAATAAATATTTATAGTATGCTAATATTAGGTGGATGTTTACAAAAAGTCCATCATGTGACATAAATTCTAATAAAATTTTATATGTCAACTTACAGGGACTTGAGAGTGTCTCCTTTTATACTAAAAGAATTTTATACGTTCCATTGCTTGAATAAATACAAAATTCTAATGACTCATTTGATGGAAAAACCTTTTAGATTTTTTTTTTTTACTTTTGTAATGATTTATGAAATATGAACCACAATTCAGTATTCATTTTATGCTAGTATTAGGTGGATGTTTTCAAAATGTGACATAAATTCTCACTAAATTTTAAATGTCAGCCTACAGAGACTTGAGAATGTCTCCTTTTATACTAAAATAATGTTATAGGTTCCATTGCTTGAATAAAACTGAATTCTAATGACGTCATGGATGGAAAAACCTTACATTTTTTAACTTTTGTAATTATTTATGAAATATGAACTATAATCCCTTTTGTTTTTGAAATGCATTTCAACTCATTTTTTTTACTGGCTAGTGCAATCAATCGGCAACAGTACATCAGATTGCTGACATTAATGTTATTAAACCCATCTATAAATTAAGTGGATTTCAAAAATATGTATAGTCTGCTAATATTAGGTGGATGTTTGCAAATGATCCTTCATTCAATCATTTTCCTTTAGCTTATTCTCTATTTCAGAGGTCACTACAGCAGAAAGAACCGATAACTATTTCAGCATATATTTTACACAGTGGATGCCCTTCCAGCTGCAACCCAGTATTAAGAAAGTTCTTCCTCATTCACACTCATACACTACGGCCAATTTAGTGTATTCAATTCAACTATATCGAATGTCTTTGGACTGTGGGGGAAGCCGGAGCACCCAAAGGAAACCCACGCCAACACCGGGAAAACATGCAACCTCCACACAGAAAAGCCAACTGGTCCAGCTGGGACTCGAACCAGCGACTTTCTTGCTGTGATGCGACAGTACTAACCACTGAGCCACCGTGAAATAGAAATTCTACTAAAAAATTGAATTTAAAGCTAATTATGGATGGTAAAAATGGCTGTAGTGGGGAGTGGCTTATTTAAAAGACCCCAGTGACCACAAAAGGTTGTTTCAGAAAGTGAGAAATCTCAAAACTTGGTCCTAAAGCCCTGCTCAAACAGCGATTTCAGCCTTGATTAGGTTGTCTAGAGGCCGACTCACACTATGCAATTTTTTATAATCCTAAACGATTGTAGCATTATAGCAGGCACAACATCATAAGACGGTAATACTAGGTTAAATCTAGGTTATGACATCAGGTGACCAAAATTCAATGTCTAGCCAGCATCTAAGGACAATGTTATTTTGATTTGTTGATATTTGGTTGATTTTAGGTTGTGTTGGAAAGTGACCAAAATCCAATATCAAATTAACATCTTAAACTAACGTCATATTGATGTCAAATACTGACATTTATTTCTCAGGTATGGCAACCAAAATCCAATGTCTGATAGACATCATAGTGGTAACGTCCAAACAACTGTAACATCATTAGATGTTGATGTTTGGTTGATTTTAGAATGGACGTTGGACATTGACGTCGGGTTGACAGCAGAACCCAGCGTCAGGCCGACGTCAATGTCCAACGTCCAACCTAAAATCAACCAAACATCAACATCTAATGATGTTACAGCTAGATCTCAGCTGTCTCATGTCAGACTGAACAACAATGAAGACACGCCAAACAGAAAAGAAAACTCCACTGGAGTTTGACGTCATCTATCCATGACACTTTCACTATCCCGCATTCTGAAATGATTCCTCACAGCAAACGTAAATAATCTGTAGCACCAATTTTGCACACAGCACACCTCAATAATAAATCCAGAAAGAAAAAAAAAACACATTTCTCCGTGGTCATCTGAATTGTCACATTGATTGCGTCATCATATTCTGAGCTCCTACTGGTTCTTGGATTGACACTCATGGCAGCTCACACTGCAGGAAAGTGTCTGAAATCTTCTGACACTGCCAGAACTTCATCAGAGGACAAATCTGATCGCAACGGGCTTTAAGCGGCTGTCTGTGAACATGTCAAACCAATGATTAAAGATCACAGACTTTAGCCTAGGATTTCAGGAATCTTTTAGGATTTCCCAAATTTGTCTGAGATAGACAAAATCGTAGCTGAAATCTCACAGTGTGAGCATGGCTTAAAACAATTTTGGGAAATCTTAAGATTCCAGTAATCCTAGTCTAACAGCCATTTAATGGCCATTGCGATTGAAGTTCTGGCAGTGTGAGAAGATTTCAGACACTCTCCTGCAGTGTGATTTAGCTGCATAGAGCATCAAACTAAGAACCAATAGGAGCTGAAAAATCAAAAGCCATATTTTTTGGTTCAAAAAATGAGTTCAAACAACCTCAAGGAAATGTCAAAACAGTTTTATTGGTTTTATTATTGAGGCATGCAGTGAGTAAAACTACCACTACAATTTGTAAATGGTATTATGTCAGAAGCGGGATAGTGAAAGTGTCACGGATGGATGACGTCAAACTTGGGGTGCGTTGATTGTTGTGCCATGGGGATCACATTCATGCACTCTTGACATACAATACATTCGATGACAGGATTATTAGAAGTTGCACAGTGTGAGCCGGGCTTTACCTGAATGAAGCAATAAGAACTAATAAATAATGCCGATTTATTTATGTATCCATCTGTGTGTTTTGTGAGTAACTGTTGATTTAGGGTTACAATTAATTTCTAGTTAAAAAAACTGTACATGTCAGAGTTTCTATTGAATAGAGGGCAGTTACGTGATAAATGCGACAAAGGAAGAAAGAGGATTCGATCAAGTAAGAGAAAAGGATGAGGCCTTATACTCAAGCATCATTTTCCTAACGAGCCAAAGCAGATGCCGGCTGATTGAAAAATAACTGATCCCCAAGGGCCGTTCCAGCAATGAGTCGTCAATGAGGCATGTCCTGAGAGAACACAAATGTGAGAAGAGAGTGGATGTGTGTCGGTATAGAGAGTTGAGAGGAAATCAAATGCAACTGACTGGTTTTCTATGGCTACACTCCAATAGAAATACAGAAAGACAAAACAAACAGGTGGGCAAAGGTTGGTGGCCAAAGATCAGACATGAGGGAAAGAGTGTGATCCAAAACCAAAAGATAAAGCCAAAGGATGACATGACGAGAGTCATCCAGCAAATAAGGACACAATTTTGGGTAATACACTTCAGGGGAGAAAATAACTAATCATTTTGCATGATTCATATGCTAATATTACAATAATATACTTAAAGGTCCTGTGAAATGAAACTAAAGTTAGTATCAGTATGTTGGTCATAAGGATGTCTATAATCTAGTGTGCGCAAAAACAGTGACAAAACTTGCATATAGAAGATGTAAACATCTAAAAATTGCAGTGTCACTTCCACCTAAATGGATCAACATTTGTTTTGCCATCACCTAATACTTCATTATCTCATCAAATCTTCTGACCAATCAAATGGTCTCTTTTCTCTAGTATCTGCCTAGGGATGGGTACCGAAACTCAGTACTTTATCGGTATCAGTGCTACATTATAACCGAAGTATGGATAAGCTCTGACGTAACGGTTCTACTATCTGTACTGGAGAATTATTGCTGAATAAACATTTTTTACAGTAGCATAAATTAACTGACCAACCTTTTCTAATTTACGATATTTGATATTTGTCAGCACAGTTGGCAATCTCACATGAGAAATGCTCGTATAAAAACCTTCACAGTTCTCAGCATTGCGCGCACACTTAGCGGAGGCTCGCGCTAAGCTAGGCACGCACATAGCTTGCGACACAGACTCGCGCGCACACAGCTTGTAAGCTTGGGGAGGGAACCAAACGGGTAGACCACGACAATGCCCGCTGCAACAAACGCAACAAGTTGTTTTCTTGTATAAGTGGTAGCGCAAGCAATCTGGCTAAGTGAAAATATCTTTCAAAGGTGCATTAACTGCAATGAAAAGTATTGAAAAGTTTTTGACTGTCTAGCTATTAACAGCAACGTTACATCATCCACATGGTTATGCCAGCAGTCAATCACCTAAATTAGTATAATATTAATAGTTAAATAAACAAACACATTGAATTACAATGAAAACAGTAATTTTTTTCCTGCAGTAGCCTAAATCAATCTTAAACATTTAAAATGTTTTTACATCAGCTGTATTTACAAATATAGCCCATGAATAGTAATAATAAATAATAATAAAGTATGCTTATTAAGAAATTATAAAAACAGCTTATTTTTATTAATCCAGAAAACAAACAAAAAAAGCGCTCAGGGGTAACTCAAATATTTGGTCGGTGCTCGGTGGGTAAGGGATTCATCAAAACAACAACAGGAATCAGTCCAAGGCACTGGAAAAATGTGAAAAATTTAAAAAGCCTTTATTCACATGGCTAAATCTTTAAAAACCTACGCGTTTCGGCAAGGATCTGCCTTCATCAGGGTAACAGTAATCAGATGCGTCTAGAGTCTCTTTTGAGTACTACGATCACATGACTCATTTAAATATCTCAAAAACACTCAAATAATTTAACAAACAAAGTTAACTATCATCATTAATTCGGCATAAATAGAGGGTGACATAACCATACACAGACATACAATTGCATATATGAGGAAAAAAAATATATATACACACACATTCATACACATTCATACACATACATATATATATATACATACATACATACATACATACACACATACATACACATATATACATATATACACATACATATACATATATACATTTATGACTTTGTTTGTTAAATTATTTGAGTGTTGTTAAGATATTTAAATGAGTCATGTGATCGTAGTACTCAAAAGAGACTCTAGACGCATCTGCTCACTGTTACCCTGATGAAGGCAGATCCTTGCCGAAACGCGTAGGTTTTTTAAGATTTAGCCATGTGAATAAAGGCTTTTGAAATTTTTCATATTTTTCGAGTGCCTTGGACTGATTCCTGTTGCAGCTTTTTTTTTTTTTTTTTTTTTATAATCGCAAGATGCTCCAAAACTGTATTAAGAACACAGTTAACTCCCAAAACACTGTTAACTCATTTATGTGAATGCGTTAATGAAAAATCATAAACATTACCTCATTTAAATGCATTTTGCAACTCAAAGAGAGTATTTTCAACTGCAGGGAGCACAATAAACCAAGAAAGATCTACTGCCAGAAAAGGCAAACATGTTGATTTTTCTCCAGAAGAATGGTAAAAAACTGAGTCATTTTCCTTCAAACTATTGTACATTCTTTTACAGGAACCAATAAGAGAACCATTAAAGTGTTGTCAACTGATGACAACATCGGTTGTCAACCGATAAGTGGTATCAATAAAAGTAGTAATACCGTTTAAACCTTATAGATGCCCATCCTCAGTCTTGCTCCATTCAAGATGCTTCTTGTTTGCTTTTAATTTGATGTGCTTAAGCTCAACCACCCTCACTGGCAGAGCTGTGATAAAACAGTGACACTATACGCTTATTTCATGCGGCCGCCATTTAAAAAAATAAATAAATAAAAAAAATCAAGGCTGCGGCGAGGGAAACCCGGATATATCAGACCAGCACTGTAAACATTGCAACAACATGCTGTGGACTGCAAACCTCCAACTGTTGCTGTGATTTCAAAGTGCAGATATGGTGTAAGCATCACTTTAATATCATTCAGTTCAGTTTAATTTAAACAAATAAAATCAGATTAGTCATCAAACAAAATCACAATCTTTTTAAGAGTAATACGCTTAAGTTTCCTCCTAGGCTTCAGTTCATGGCACAAGATAAACACCATGGGGACGCTTCCCTGCTTCAGCCTATGTAACCCGGTGAGCGATTAAATAATGCAGTCATCTTTAGCACACTCTTGTGTCGTCTGTAATAGTGTTGTCCCGGTACTGAAATTTTAAAAACGTCCATTTCCCGCTAACATTTAATCGCTGTTGAGCATGTTCTGAAACACTACTGATTTGTCATAGTATTCACCAGTGTTCAACAGAAATGACTGTGATTGGCCATGAAGGTCACCACTCTCCATCGAGTGTAAACACAGATACACGATCACTGGAGCGTTTTAACAGCCATTTCTGTTGAGCACTGGTGAACACAATGGCAAATCGACGGCACTTAAATGTTAGTTAGAAATTCTGTTGTTTTTTTTTTTAAATATCAGTAGCGAAATTTTGTATTGTGACAAGTCTAATATAGTAAAAGAATCAGTTCATTAACTTGAGTTTGATAAATGGCATCTAAAACGTGTGTTTGGCAAAGAAAACGTTAGCTAACTATTGCAATTTCCCTCAATTTAGCTGAAAATGAGGTCTGATATGCTTTTTATTTTTTACTCTCCGTTCAGAACGGATCTTCGGGTCACTCAGAAATTAGAAATTTGTGTCACTTTCTCTTCGGTGATAAGATATACAGCAAGGTACCCAACATTCCTGTGTGACTCCAAACAGTACTTTCAGGTTTCTTCCCACCGCAGCCTCGATTTCGCTTTTAAAATGGCAGCAGCATGAAATCAGTCTATTTTTTTTAAAGGGGAGGGGCAACTATACTGTATGTCCCACCCTGTCTTCATGCTATATATCAAACACCAAATAAAAAAATGCACATTTTAACAGCACTTAATGGGACCTTTAAAGGGATAGTTTACCCAAAACTGAAAATGATATTACTCTCATGTCATTCCAAACCCCTGAGACATTAGTTTGCATTCGAAACACAAACTATGATAGTTTACTTGAACTCTGAGAGCTCCCTCAGAAACTCATCTAAAAAAAAAAAATCTGAAAAAAACATCCTCAAAACAGATCATATGACTTCAGTGGTTCAATCGAAATACTACCAAGCTGTAATGTAATGTAATGTAATGTAATGTAATCTGTGTATTTATATAGCTCATTTTTTGGGTAATGCCATACACCCAGAGCGCCTCACAATCATGAGAGGGGTTAGTTTCTCCACACCACCACCAGTGTGCAGCATCTACTTGGATTTACCGTCTCTTCCGAAAGGTGGCGCCCACTGACAGTATAGTGTCCCCTTTATTTTTACTGGGGTATTAGGACTCAGATTGATGGCCTCATTAACACCACCTGCTGGCCTCATTAACACCACTTCCAACAGCAACCTAGTTTTCCCATGTGGTCTCCTATCCAGGTACTGACCAGGTTCAGCCCTGCTTAGCTTCAGTGATTAACTGGTCTTGGGATACTGGGTGATATGGCTGTGGCTATTCTACAAGAAACCCTTTGTGGGCACATAGAATAAAAATAATGACTTTACTAAATATATATTTTTTCTTCTCTCTGTCAGTATATTGTTCACTATACACTCACAAGCCACTTTATTAGATACACCTACTAGTATCAGGTAGGAACCTCTTTTGGCCTCAGAACTGCCATAATTTTTAAAGGATTTTAAAAATAGAGTCTATAGAACTAAATCAATGAACGAGATTCCACACCAGACATGATTTAATTGTTTTAATACTACATTCACTTTATTAGGTACTGTACACCTTATTAGTACCAGGTTGTACCCACTTATGCCTTCAAAACTGCCTGAATCCTTCACGGCATAGATTCAACAAGGTACTGGAAATATTCCTAAACATTTTGGTCTAAATTGACATGATAGCATCACGCAGTTGCTGTAGATTTGTGGGCTGCACATCCATGATACGATTCTCCTGTTCCACCACATCTCAAAGGAGCTCTATTGGATTTAGATCTGGTGATTGTGGAGGCTATTTGAGTACAGTGAACGCATTATCATGTTCAGGAAACCAGTCTGAGATGATTCGCGCTTTATGACATGCAGTGCTATCGTGCTGGAAGTAGCCATCAGAAGATGGGTACACTGTGGTCATAAACGGATGGATATGGTCAGCAACAATACTTACCCAGGTAGCAAAGAATTCTGGCCCAGATTTGGCATAAATCTAGCACAGCAGGCATTCATTCGGCAGTGGCATACAGCATGTGGGCCAAACATGGGCCTGGTTTGGCAGAGGTGTCACCGTCTTTAAGGCGGCACACAATACTTGGGCCAGATGTAAAATGTAGTATTTGGCCCAGATGTTAATAATTGATATATGGGCCATGTGAGTCTGGTCTATCTTGACCCATAAAAAACACATTTGTATTATTTTCAAATAAAAATAAAAAATTCTACCTATCAGGTCGCTTCGAGGAAAGGCACCCCCATAGCACACCTAAAGTGCAATGATTCATGGGTTTATCAATTTCATTGCAGTCGTGACACACCAACATATCTGGCCCAGTTCAGGCTCAGTTATGGGTTATTAACTTGGCTAAGACTTGGCCCAGATTTGGTCCATGTTTGGCTCTTGTCTGGAAGCACAGACTTGGTCCAGTCATGTACCGTAATTCACTGCGGCATGTGGGTCAAGCAACAGCTGATTGTGTGGGCCAGAGCTGGGCCAGAGATATTTTGCTATGTGGGTAGGCAGGTTGTGGTGTTGACAGGATGCTCAATTGGTACTAATAGGCCCAAAGTGTGCCAAGAAAACATCCCCCACACCATTACACCTAGCCTGAACTGTTGATACTGTACAAGGCAGGATGGATCCATGCTTTCATATTGTTGATGACAAATTCTGACCCTACCATCCGAATGTTTTGGTGTCCAATTTTTTTTATATTCCGTAAATCTATACATCTAAATACCAATTCAGATGGAGCTTCTTTAAAATATCTTAAAATATCATGGTTGATTTAGAAAATAAGTTTGTGTGGAATAAATTCTATCTTTGACATTTTTAGCTCCTTTTAGTAAGGTCTATGATGCTTTTTTGCATTTAATGCTGCCCTAGTAATAATTTATTAATTAATATATATTGTTTTAAAATGATTGTCTATCATCAGTCATTGTCGTCAATCAAACAATAATAGACAAATATCACTCACTGCTTGATTAAACAGCATACTAGCTGGATTTATCGATACAACAAAACTATTTTAACAAATACAGTAAAAACTACAACAATTATCAAAGTTGTTTTATTGTAGTTGTTTGATGAAGAAAGAAAATAAAAGTCCTTCATAGATTTGCAGTGGAAGACAACATAACACTGCAACATATTGTCTGATGGCGAGGATGCTTAAATATCTATCATTATATTTCAAATGATTGTTTTGACATGAAATAAACCCAAGTATTAAGGTGATGATAACTACAGTACATAAAAGTTCAGAGTTTCAGTAAATGTGGAGATATTTTGTCAAACTGAATTGCATTATTGTATTTCTCCTGGTGCACTATAGTGTTCAGTTTGAATATATGGAATGCAAGTTAACTTTCACCCTTGGTGAATTGAGGAACATTTTACCATAATCAGTCAGAACTTGTCTTTACAGCACAACATTATTAATGCAAGACTGAATTTGGTGAATCAAATGTAATCTTCTGTATAAAGGACAACATTTACTTGGAAAGGTTGTGTTTGCACTGAAAAGACTATTGACTTTTTATTCATGAATTAAATATGAGTGTTTGACCTGAAATGCTACATTCAAAAAGTGTCTGTTTCATGAATTTGGCCTAAACTTTTTTATTTTGGGTCACATAAAGTCACATTAAAAAAATAATTAAAAAGGCAGAAGCCCCCCAAAATTAGCAAACTTGTATATTTCTTTAATTTGCAGTAGTATACTCAGTTGTACCTGCCACATTCAACCTGCCAACTAAACACACCTGAGCACATATACCAACCCACTCTCATTTTGAAAACATACCCCTACGTACATTTGTGGAGAGCGCCAAATGCATCCCAGGAGGTACGTTTTTGTGCAGTCTTTGTGTTTGCGAATCCATCAGACGTCGCTGTGTGCTCATATTTCTCTCGCGGGTGCCATTCGCGTCTGTTGTTCTCACGTAAATCTAGCAGAGGTTGCTGTCGACTGACTAACTGACTAACTGACTAAACCCAATCTAAAGTGTTTTCAAAGGCACATTTTTATGGAAAGTACTGCGTTACATTTGACAGGTACTATTCATTATCTGGCTAAGGTTTGATCTCTTTCAGAGCTTGCAGGTGTTTTTTCACCTTTTTTAAGCTCTGCATTTAAAAACCACCTATATAACCTACAGCAGGGCTATTCATTTAGTTTGTCATGGGGCCAGATCATGAAAAGCATCCCAAAAGAGGGGCCAGAGAGATATGACTTGTATAAGTCAATATAAGTGATGACACAACAGCAATATAAGGGCAAATATGCTGTATTTTTGCTCCTTAAGACACACACGTTGGTATTTTTATTTTTTTTTTCATTTTGAAACTACATAACATCACTGCATTGTACAATGTGTTTTTTTTTACCAACATATTCAAATGTTGTATTTCGAAGCACAACAAAATCAGTGTATTTTTCAAGTAGGCTTTTTCTACATTCAAACACATTCATATGTTATGTTTTAAACTGCGTAACAATTAGGGATGCAACAATTATAGATTTTGGTTGGACGATTATATAGTCTGAAGAATAATCATGGTGTCACTGTTATCACGATTATTATTCATTTATTAAATTTAAAACACGACTAGTTTAGAAAATCACAAAAAAACTGCTTATATTTTAAGGTGTTGTTTATTGCTGCTCAATAGCTAAATACAGCACAAAATATGAATGAAAAACAAACAATAGTCCATTTCTGTCTTTGGATTAAAATAAATGAAAAAGTTTTTGATTTAAACATGAGTGATAAAATTACAATGAAAATAAATGACAGAACAAAGAATAATGTTAATTTAAGCTTTATATTAGCTAAGAATTTAAATGAACTGTTGTTATGATCTGCGTTCATACATTCATAATCATTTAAATAATTTGTAATAATTCATCTAACGTATCTTTTGTTTATATTGCACTGTAAGCCACGCACAACTCTTACCGCTACGGCGTGAGATCATTTCTACTGTGTGCAAATCCAAATGTTTTCGGCTGCACAGACCACTCGTCCCCTAATGTCACTTGACTCACTCTCTGCGCAGCCTTCAACTGTAGCTTATGCTGTATTGAACAGACGCACGTCACTTTATAACTATAGCGACCATTTTTCGAACTAAATTTACAGAACAAATTGCCTTGGGGCCCGCGGGCCGCCAATTGAATGGTGCTGACCTACACCTTCATTTTTCTTTAAAAAATGTAGGATTAAATCATATTTTGAGAACTTTCTTAGCCCAGAGCTATACATGCTGTATATACAGATTAATGAAAGCATTTATTGTGTTTGCTACTTTTGTACGTTTTGTGTTATTAAGTAAATTCACTGTCCATTGAGAAAAAGATTGCAATAAAGCCTAAGAGTACTAACATGAAAGAATTTATATTAAGGAAAAAACAGATTTTAAACCTTTAAAATGTTTAATACTAAAATAAACAATAAGAAGATAAAAGTCACAAAATCACATTGAAGAAATGTGTAAATCTTTTCCCAAAAGAGAAAAAAAAATTGTACTATATTACAAAATTTAGTCACTTCAACAGTAGACAGTGGCTGCATCTCTTCAACAATAAAAGCAATAAACATTTTTTAGTTTAGTCAAATTAATTGCTTTACCTGTAGAACGTTTTAATTTTTAGTTTTTTTTCTTTGATGTTGTGTTTCTTGCAGTTGTCAAGAGTTTTGCTTGCACATAATCTACACTTTATACCTACAACAATCCACTTCTTTTCTTCGAGGAGTTATAAATAACAAGGATCCATTGCAAAAATATCTGTTTCTGACTGCCTGTAGTGATGACGGGGGATTCGCAAATGAATCGTTTGTTTTAACTGAATCTTCTAAGCGAATCAGTCGAACCAGTTCATTAATTTGAATGCGTTGTCATGAAACAGTCTGCGTCTTCAGTAAGTACTAACATACCGGATACCCGCTCTGACTCGAAATAATCCAATATCCTGAGTTATTAATTAACTAGAACAGTACACCTTGATGAGTGTTGACTGTCTGTTCTCTCTCAGCACACTCTCTCATTGAGTATGTGATTAAACCGGACTAAGGTAATTTTTGTTTTGCAATATATTTTGTAAAAGTCAATAAAAACAAGGTAAAATGTAACTCGCGTTACATTTTTTTAAAACTCAAATAATATTACTTATTTTTAAAAGTAATGCGTTACTTTACTCATTACTTTGGAAAAGTAATAATATTATGTAACACACATTACTTATAACCAGTTACCCCCAACACTGCCTGTCATCACGGTCAACCCCACTCCATGTCACAAGTCCGCCGTCGTATGGAAAAGCTGCAATTTCTAAATTCCTTTCAAAATTCTGATAAATACATTATATAAATGCAGTATTTTTACATAATTCACAAACAGAACTAACTTGCAAAACGTATAGATGTGGATGGTATGAATTCCCTCCAGCTATAAATGAGATGCAATGAATCACTTAATTTCTTCAATTATTGTACTAAATGCAGTTCTGTAGTGTTATTATATTAATGAGGATGTAAGTGCAGTACACTGAGTGTTCTTGATTGGTTACTATACCTTGTGTCATCCCAGTCTGGGCTAAGTCCACTGAGTGAACCGCGAGAGTCGGCCACAAACTTGTAGACGATAAGTAGACAGTCTCTACACAACTGTACGACACGCTGGCAGCACCTCAGCTCCTGCGCATTCACCACCTCACTGGTCTTATTAAAAACACACTCCCACGACGACCTGCTGAGAGATATTCAAATTAATGCTGCAGCCTATGAGTGGGTGGTCTCAATGTTATGTGTCAAAGTAAAGTATGAGTACTTTTTAGACATGCACCGAATGCAATTTTCTTGGTGGATTCCAATTTCATAGTATTATGTGTGACCTGCAGATACTAATTATTGCAGATTATGATAAACTTCTTATAATATAAGAAGTATAACTGACACCATATACAAACAAAAATGCACTTAATAAAAGTAAAACATTAAATGTATGATGTTTATGTATGGTTGGAGGGGTCCGATTTCGCTGCACATAACAGTGTTACAACAAATAAAGACATCATTATGAATGAAGATCATATCATCTTCCTTACATTACAAATTTTTATCATCATTGCGAAAACCTTAAAAAGTTAAATGTGCACTATTTCTCACAATAATAATAACAAGGTACATTTTGCCCCTGTATGACAATTGATGGAGTATTTTAAGTTGTGTGTGCCAAATGATTGTTCCATGTTATCAATAAATCTGTTTAAATTGGTTTTGGCAAGCTGTTTATGTTGTTTGCCTTTTAGTTAAGAGAGTGAGTTAGTGAGTAAGTAAGTTAGTAATTAAAAACAAACAAATAAATGAACGAATAACGAAAAAACAATATTAATACTAGAGGCTCTATTTTAAAAACTAGGTGCAAAGCCTAAAGCATATGGTGCAAAAGCATTAAGGCCGTGTGAGAATCTATATTAAGGGCGAAAAAATACGGTTAGCACCCCGGAGCATGGTCTAACAGGATTGTGCTTATTCTCTTAATGAGTTATGAGTGTGTTTTAAGCATTGGTAATGGGAGATCATACTCTGATTGGTTAAATGCACATTATGTGCATTAAACCAATCAGAGTATCATCTCCCATTCCTTTTAAGAGTCAGTTGAGTAGCACAATGGCACATTTGCTATTTACATGGTGGACTTTGTAAGTGGAAAAACTGAATGCTTCAGTTAGAGAGAAAACAATATATCAAAATATTTAAGTAAAGTCGACAGGAACTTCTGGTTTATGCAGACTTTTGCAACCATAAACATGAATATGGCTCTGTATACTAGTCCATAGCTAAAATAATAATAATTTAAAGCTACTTGTCTTTTTGGCCACAAGTCTTGACCCTGACATACTCACACAGGTTGTAGATGAGCAAACCTTTGAGCTCCAAACAGAGTTGTGGTATATTTAAATAGAAGACACTGTCTTTATAGTACTGTATTATTATATTAAGTTAAGAAAATGTTGGGTGGGAATTTTTTAAGTTAGTTGACAAATGTATTCATACCATATATCGCCAGATTAAAAATGACAGTCAAGAAAAGTAAACTTGAATGAATACTTTACAGTAGAAAATATTATTATTATAAAATTAATAGTCATCATTCCTTGATGGCTGGCTGAGTTGTGTCTAGAATCATACACCTGTGACCTATTTACATCATTATTACTGTCACACTGCATCTGTCTGTTGGTAACCATTCTGCTAGCAGAATTATATTGTAGTGGAAAAAATGTTTTTTTTAAAAACTCCCCAACAATTGCATAGTATTTATTGAATAAACTAGCTAATAAAAAAAAACTGTGAATTACACTGAATTCAGACCAATTGTGTAAAATTCACAATCATCTTTGGGGCTTCTTGATTCAATAGATAAGACTTGCCTTATAGATAACTGTAGACTGTTGTTGTAAAATCAATAGATATAATTAGTTTTCAGAAAAAAAAAAAATATATATATATATATTTTTTTTTTACTTAAATGATGAATTGAATTTGTAACCTTTTTAATAGTGTTAAAAAAACTTGATTCTTGATATACCTCACAGCAAGAAGGTCGCTGGTTCGAGTTGGCATTTCTGTGTGGAATTTGCATGTTCTCCTCGTGTTCGTGTGGGTTTCCTCCGGGTGCTCTGGTTTCCCCCACAAGTCCAAAGACATGTGGTATAGGTGAATTGGGTAGGCTAAATTGTCCGTAGTGTGTGTGAATGAGAGTTTATGGATGTTTCCCAGTAATGGGTTGCAGCTGGAAGGGCATTCGCTGTGTAAACATATGCTGGATAAGTTGGTGGTTCATTCCGCGGTGGCGACTCTAGATAAATAAAGGGACTAAGCCGAAATGAATGAATGAATGAATGAATGAAAAACTGTAAAAATGCTACATAAAAAACAATGCCTATGGTGAACAACCATATATTACTTTCCCAGAATTCCCTGCATGACATTTCAAATTTTATGCTTTTTTGTTGACACTACTTTGCTTCTTTTTAGTTGTTTTCTCATAAGTTACATACTGTACATTAGAGTTTTATGTTACATGAAATATTGATATATAGTGCATACAGAAAGTATTCATAGCGCTTCACTTTTTCCACATTTTATGTTACAGCCTATTTCCAAAATGGATTAAATTTATTTCCTCAAAAATCTACAAACAATAACGCATAATGACAATGTGAAAAAAGAGTTTTTGTTGCAAATTTATTAAAAATAAAAACCTGAAAAATCCCATGTACATAAGTATTCACAGCCTTTGTCCTCAGTACTTTGTTGGCAGCAATTACAGCCTCAAGTCTTTTTGAATTTGATGCCACAAGCTTGGCACACCTGTCTTTGGGAATTTTTGCCCATTTCTCTTTGCAGTACCTCTCAAGCTCTATCAGGTTGGATGGGAAGCGACAGTGTACAGCCATTTTCAGATCTCTCCAGAGATGTTCAATAGGATTTAGGTCTGGGTTCTGGCTGGGTCACTCAAGGACATTCACTGAGTTGTTGTGAAGCCACTCCATTGATATTTTGGCGGTGTGCTTTGGGTCATTGTCCTGCTGGAAGATGAGCCGTCACCCCAGTCTGAGGTCAAAAGCACTCTGAAGCAGGTTTTCATTCAGGATGTCCCTGTACATTGCTACATTCCCCCTATCCTGACTAGTCTTCCAGTTCCTGCTGCTGAAAAACATCCGAATAGCATGATGCTGCCACCACCATGCTTCACTGTAGCGATGGTATTAGCCTGGTGATGAGCGGTGCCTGGTTTTCTCCAAACATAACACCTGGCGTTCACTCCAAAGAGTTCAATTTTAGTCTCATCAGACGAGAGAATTTTGTTTCTTATGGTCTGAGAGTCCTTTAGATGCCTTCTGGCAAATTCCAGGGGGAGAGTAGCTTCCATCTGGCCATTCTTCCATACAGGCCTGATAGGTGGATTGCTGCACAGATGGTTGTCCTTCTGTAAGGTTCTCCTCTCTCCACAGAAGAATGCTGGAACTCAGACAGAGTGACCATCGGGTTATTGATCACCTCCCTGATTAAGGCCCTTCTCCCCCAATCACTCAGCTTAGATGGCTGGCCAGCTCTAGGAAAAGTCCTGGTGGTTCCAAACATCTTCCACTTACGGATGATGGAGGCCACTGTGCTCATTGGAACTTTCAGAGCAGCAGAAATTTTTCAGTAACCTTCCCCAGCCTTGTGCCTCAAGACAATCCTGTCTTGGAGGTCTACAGACAATTCCTTTGTCTTCATGCTTGATTTGTGCTTTGACATGCACTGTCAACCCTGGGACCTTTTATAGACATGTGTATGGCTTTTCAAATCATGTCCAATCAACTAAATTTACCACAGGTGAACTCCAATTAAGCCGCTGAAACATCTCAAGAATGATCAGTGGAAACAGAATGTACCTGAGCTCAATTTAGAGCTTCACGGCAAAGGCTGTGAATACTTATGTACATGTGATTTTTCAGGTTTTTTATTTGTAATAAATTTGCAACAATTTCAAAAAATATTTTTTTCACATTATCATTATGGGGTATGATGTGTAGAATTTTGAGAAAATAAATGAATTTAATCCATTTTGGAATAAGGCTGTAACATTAAAAAGCGCTATGAATACTTTCCGAATGCACTGTAAAATGCATATTGCATTACTTCAGTGTCATGTATGGTACCATGATGGTGTTCGGTAATTGTGTGAATGACACTGAACACCTTTTTTTAAGAGACCTTTTTTTAGAAGATAAAGACCAAATTTTAACAAAGTAAACACTTCTAAAACAATCCAACATAAAGGTTTAGGGCGTTGATTCTAAATCTTCTGAGTTTTGCTAAAGAAAGAAACGATAAAAAAAGTCACTTTAAAGCCCTGCCAGGTTTTATTGTAGAGATGATGAAATGTAACTTGTAGGGATCTGAATTGTACATTACAGGCAGGAAGGCTTTACAGTGCTCTCCCACTGATATCTCCTTCCCGTGCTAACGGCTCATAGGCCACCTTCACACGTCAGTCCCTGATTAAACAGAAGCAGCATGGGTCGCTGGCACTGCCTCTAATCCCCTAGAGCTGTGTTCGCTCTCATCAACTCCAAATGGTCTAAATCTTGCTATATAACATCCTTCACTCTGTGGCAATTACAAGAGTGATTGGGCCACACAAAGCCTCAGAGAAGTGCTCACAATGACTAGCGGGAGAAAGGCGGTCAATAAGAAGGAGTCCCTGCTGTTTGCTCTCAGAGTTGATAAAATCACAGCATGTAAGAGTCTATGTGTATTATAACAGAAAGCATGTATGCCTCTATGTGCAACTCTCTAAGGGAAGAAAAGTCTATATCTAGACTCACAATTGAGTCAATAAAAAAAAAAAACAGAAACCATTATTTTCCTCTTATGGCCAGAGTCATGTTATAACTAAATACCCTTTAAAATAAAAGGCACTAACCTATGGTATTTTACTTTCATAACATAACAGTTGCACGTAATCAGTTGAAAGGCATTCAAAACCAGAAAAGCATGGAGCAAAAGCATTAAGGCCGTGTCTAAATCTACTTTTGCTATTTTAAGGACGGAAGAAAACGATTTGTGCACCGGCACATGGTCTAACAGGACCAATCAGTCTCCTCTCCCATTCCCTTTAAGAGTCAGATGTGTAGTGCATTTGCTATTTACATGGCTGACTTTGTAAAAAGAAACTCGGAATACTTCACTAGCAATAAAACGGGTTAAACCATTTGCGTGAGGATAAAGAATGAGCCATTCGGCCTCTTTACTTTCTCTTTCTTTTTACTTTTACTCTTGACTCCATTACTTTCATGGATAAGGAAACAATGCTGTACGCACTCCACGGAAGACATTTATTAGCCTACATATTTAATTTAGTTTGTTAAGCGCAAAGATTTGTTTCAAAACTATTTCTTAATTTTCAGCAAAAGAATAAATGAACAATAATAACGAAGTGTGGTCAAAAAACTGAGTTATATCCAAACGCGTAGACCCATGAGTACACAAAGTGGCACAAATGGATTTGCTATTACACAACGTGGTGCAAAATGTGACAATAACTGTTGCACTGGTTTGAAAATAGCAACAAATCGCGCCAAACACATCTTGTGCCTTATTGCGCTGGGTGAATGATAGGGTCCACAATTGTCACGTCACAGTTGTTTTCACACTGCATGACTATCTGGGGTAGCGTTCCATCGCTGCTGTGTTTACACTGCAAGATGGATCAGCGGCAGGGGGTTTCCCACTGAATGACTTTACAATAGGAAGAATCACCGACAACTTTGTCTGTCCACAAACTACGTCTCACAACCACACACATGTGAGAAATGACATGGCAACAACACAAAGTCATGTAGTATATCTTTTGTTATTAACTACAAAATGAGAAAGAAGCTTTAAGTGAGGTAGAAAATGTACTTATTTTGATCACCTGGACTTTGAAGGGAATTAGCAATTTCTCTTAAACTTTGTTCTTTTTTGACCTGGTTGTGGCATTGCTCAGATTACATGTCAAACAGACACGGGTGCCAAATTTCCACTAGTTTTTCCTCCATTTTATGGGTCCAAATAGACTGAAAAGAAGCCCTTTTAACTTCTCCCCCAACCTTCCGCTGGCCTGCAGATACCCATACTAGAGGATGCTGCTCTCTCATTGGCTGTAGGTAATTGCCAATGTCAATCAGAACACATTTCACACGGCATGATTTTGAATCAGTTACAGATAGTTAGCATGCCAAATATCTCAAGGGTGTCAGCGATTCATTGGTGATTCTCTCATCTTTTAGATAGTTCACACTGTGTGATTGTTACTCGTGTGAACGAGCACCAATTTGCCTGTGATTTCAGGCATTTGTCGGCGATTTCTAAAAAACGGTCAGTGAGTCAGGGCCAAAATCATGTAGTCTGAACTCGGCATTAGACAAAGTGACTAATATATAAAAACAAAGGAAAAATATTACATAATTATTTTTATATAGAGCTGTGGTCACATGCTCTGGCCTTACCATGAAAATGATTGTATTATATGTAGATTGTGTAGTGACACATAATTAAATATTAACAAAGAAGAACAATTAACCTTCCTGTCGTGTTCGGGTCAAATCTGATCGATTTACAACTTAAATCACTCATATATCACTCAATTAAATCACTATATTAAATCACTCATATATCAAATATTGTGTTTTACATCTGATTGCCTCAAGGCCTCATGATATCCTCCACACTGTGCATTTGAACATATAAAAGTGATGATCATCTCTTTCATTGAATTCTGAGTGTTTTATTCAACCTTGTTTCACCTGTGGTGTTTCCGGTCAAAAGTGACCGCCATAGGAAATTAATGGGTATCCAGGCTATATTCATTCATCAGACAGAAAACATCCCCACACACACTACCCCAACTCACTCACTCACTTCAGACTGAACAATGTCTTTTGCAGGTACAAATATTTTTTTAAGCGCTTATGTGCCAATCCTCCAACCTGATCTCACAAGGAAACTATTTTATGTTTCGTCAATTTAGCGGCTAATTCATATGAGTTCAGTCGTACGAAACTGTATGATTTGTAAAAGGAGGCGTGGCACCCAACCCCACCCCTAAACCTAAACCCAATCGTCACTGGGGATAAGCAAATTCTACAAAACCGTATGAATAAGATTCATATGGATTAGCTACTAAACCAATAAGTTATGAATTGCCATGTGTTGGATCCTCCAATGTGGATCAACTTCCTGATAAAACATAAAATCTTATCTTCACACAGACTAGGTGTTTGTTATGTGAATCCATCTGTGTGTGTGTCTTTTTTCTTTCTTTCTTTCTTTCTTTCTTTCTTTCTTTCTTTCTTTCTTTCTTTCTTTCTTTCTTTCTTTCTTTCTTTCTTCTTTCAGCCAATCTCTGAGTCTTGCAGGAGCACTTTTAGCTTAGCAACAAATATTTTATTATATTAGACCATTATTATCTCACTCTAAAATGACCAAAGTATAACTAATGCTAGTTCTGTGTCCCAGCTCACCGTCTATACCCTCAGTCACTATTCCCTATATTAGTACACTTGAAGGACTGAAAATTCGATCACTCAGAACACAGGAAAGGACAGCATTTTGTTTGTGCTTTGCTGGTTGATAAATCATTCAGATGAATTAAAATTTCGATACCTTTGTTCAGACCCTGTGATAGTTATTTTAGTTAGATGTCTATTAGTAATGAAGTACAAAGTATTATGATTTCTGTCCTCTATTGTTCATTTTGTAATATACTTTCAGCGCTTATTTTTATTTTCATTGCAGTTATTTTATGTCTAATTCTGTAAATTCATGTTAAACACTACTTTGAGACATTGTTCACAGCGAAAGAATGTTGAAGAAAAATTAGGTGGAGAAAATTTTTTTTTGTGCTATTATAAGAGCAGTTAAAACAGACAGGTCAATTTTGACCGGTAACACTAAAGTAAGGGGCAGGATGTGAACACGACAGGAGGGTTGATCACAGAAGCACTGGTATTCTGAGCAATGCATGATTATTTGTATGATATTGCTTTTACACCACAGCTCAATAAACAGGGAAACTATTTGCTTTGAATCATTCACAGTAATATGGGGGAATGTACAGGTAAGTCAAAATTAAATTTTTTTCTTCTTGTGAAAGTCTTATTTGTTTTATTTCAGCTAGAATAAAATCAGTTTTTAACGTTTTTAAAATGATTTTAAGGTCAACATCATTAGCCCTCTTAAGAAATATTAAGTAATATTTTGCTTAAAGTCTACAGAACAAACCATAGTTAAACAATGGTTTTCCTAATCAAGCTAACTTACCTAGTTAAGCCTTTAAATGTCACTTTAAGCTAAATACTAGCATCTTGAAAAATATCTAGTAAAATACAGTTATTAGAAATGAGTTTTTATGTTTAGAAATGTGTCAAAAAAAATGTATTTCTGTTAAACAAAAATTGGGGGAAAATATACCAGGGGCTAATAATTCAGAATGGCTATTAATTCTGACTTCAACTGTATATTAAAAGTAAATTAGCTAAATTGCAGATTTATATTGACTTCAGAATATCATAATTTCAATCTCTTACCCAGAGGTGGAGAGGCAGTTCCAGAGCCCCTGACCATGGCTCCAGAGCAGACGGTTAAACACACGGTTGAAGAGTCGATACAGACGTAGACTTTCCACATCTAGTTCACTCCAAATTCTCTGCAGAACTGAGCGGATATTGGTACGGACAATATCCAAAACCTTCATAAAAGAATCAGATAGATAAGCGCGAGTAAAAATACAAGAGTATGTTGGGGAAACTAGATCAAAACTGTCATTTAGAAAGCTAGAATCTACTCTTATCTACAAATTGGCAAGGAGGACTCTTTAAAAAAGTTTTAGGCTACACTCAAAAAAATGTTTGTCACTGCTTGTTCAAGTTACTTGATTAAAATGAGCTTAAACAACACAATTCTTGTATTTATTGAACAATGTATTTGTTTCTGTTTAATCCACATACATTGGTAAAAAACTAAGTTAACTTAATTGCTTTGTGTTGGGACAACATGAAGTAAATCATGAAGTAACTACCTGGTTAATGAAGGTGTAGTTTCCACCCTACTTTGTGTGTGATTACATGTGAGGCGGGGGAAATCTTCACAATAAAAGTAATTAGGGCTGCATGATATTTGAAAAATCTAACATTGCGATATTTTGTTTTGCTGCGATTTATAATGCAAAATGAATATAATTTCCCTAGATAATTTAAATAGCCCTATTCTAAAAGATTTCTTGAATTTAGATTGAAGGGTTGATCAAGTCTTTTTTTATGCAGTGTATTTGCATAAAAATTTAATAAATTACAAGCTTATATAAATATGACAGAGTAAAAATAATAGTGAAACCAACTGTGCTTTATGGTTTTCTCGGCAGTCTAACAGTGTTGAAATTAAAAAATTAAACAATCAATCAATCAAACATAAAATGACATGGCCATCATTGTATAAATAATTTTATACAATAATAAAAAAATTGTATTAAAAAAATATTGTTATCTTTCGAACTTTAATAAATAGCCTTATTGCGAATACACACAATGCGATATCGATGTTCAAACGATATATTGTTCTGCCTTAGTAATCTTATTCCTTACTTAGTTTAAAGATTTAGAAGAGTTTGAAGTAAGGTTTTTAGGTTACCACCTTGCAAAAGAGCAGAACACATGCTGTTTGCAGCTTCATTAACAGCAATATTGTTTTCTACATCACACAGTGAGCTACAACTGTGCTAATGCCAATTCTGAGATCATTATCAGTCATCTGTTGCCATTATAAAAGCAAATGCACTTTGCTTGTGGGATCTATTTGCCTACAAATAGGTTGAAATAACTGAATTAAAATAAGTTAAAAATAACACAATACAAATAGTTTGAAACAATTAAATTTAAATAGGTTAAAATAACACAATTCAAATTCAAGTTTATAGAAAAGGTTTCCGTAATTTAATTAAGCTTGTTCGACAACTTAAGTTTAGCTAACTTTAAGTTTAGCCAAGTTAAAGGGAAAGTTCACCCCTTCAAAAATTTAATTTTGTCATAATTTACTGCCCCTTTACCTGTTTCACACATTTATAAGTTTCTTCTGCTGAACACAAACGAAGATGTTTTTTTACTTGTAACCATTGACTTCCTTTTGTTTGTTTTTTATCTACTATGGAAGTCAGTGGTAACAGCTTTCTTCAAACTATTTTATTTAGTGTTCAGAACAGAAAAAAATCATAAAGGTGAGAAACCACTTAAGGGAGAGTAAATACTGTGTTCATTTTCATTTTCATTTTTAAGCTGCACAGTAAAAATATTGAATTCTACACAATCAATTTGTGTTGGGACAATATTAAGTAATTAAGTTAGGTTATTAGTTTACAAATTTAAATAGATTGAACATAAACCAATTAAGTTGTCCCCCCAAAAAACCTGAAGAATTGTGTTCTTTCAGCTCATTTTATATAAGTAGTTTGAACAAACAGCAAATTAATTTTTTTAGTGTAAAAGTTATTAATGTGGGCTCTATTTTATCAATCTAGTCTAAAAAAGAGTAGTCTAAAGTGCATGACGCAAAAGCATTAAGGCCGTGTCCCAATCCACTTTTCTGAAAAATACGGCCTGCGCCCTGGCGCATGATCTAACAGGACCAATCAATCACAATAGAGATCTGAGTCCTCTGAGGTGCAGTGACACACAGTCAAATATTTTGCCGAACAGATCCACCACTTTTGATGCTCATAAATTATTATAAACATCATCGGGCAGCACGCATTAGGAGGTTTGCTGAAGATGCAGCTGACATGTAGTGAGGGGTTTGTGTCTTTAATAAACTAAGACAGTTTGCGTTCATTGAAAAGTAAGAATGATTAATAAATCCATATGAAACAGTCCCTTAAAAGTCACGTCTCGTCTTCAGTTTCAGGCGTGCTCTGCATTCAGACTATAAACACACCGTGCCAAAGCCCAACTGAACTGCGCTCTGGCACACCTCTTCCAACCAGGCCAGGGCCTGCCAACTGAACCTTGCCTGAGCCTGATTCAGAGCAATCGCACTTCTCAAACGAATCGGGAAACGCGCCTAGGTATGGTTGGAATAGCATAGTGTGAGTACACCCTAAGAGTCAGTTGCATAGTGTCATGGCGCATTTGCTATTTAAGTGTCGGACTTTGTTAGTGGAAAAACTGAATGCTTCACTAGCAAGAAAAGAATTAAACAGACCATCTACAGCGCGAGGATAAAGAATGAGCCTCCTCCATTCAGCCTCTTTACTTTCTCTTTACTTTAATTTTGCTCTTTACTCTACTCCTTTACTTTTGAGTAAGAAAACAATGGAAACGCACTCCACCGAAGACATCCATTAGCCTACATATTTAACTTTGTTTGTAAGTGCAAAGATTTGTTTCAAAACTATTTCTAATTTCAGTTCTAATTTCCTGCAAACCAGAGTTTCAGAGTTATATCCAAACACACTTCCTATTGCCCCATATGGTGATGCAAATGTTTCCCAAACTCGACAGGTGGACAAATCTAAACTTGTTTTTATTAAAACAAATATAAATATGTATGCAATAAATACTACTAATAATAATAATAATAATATACAAATGCAAATTGTCATGAATAAATAAAAAAAAGCCTGAATTTGCTATTTAAACAGCATGGCGCAAAACGTGAAAATTGCTGTTGTGCTAGTCTGAAAATAGCAAAATTCACGATATACATGCCGGGTGTATGATAAGATAGGGCCTTGTAACTGCACTAAAAACGCTTTAAAAAGAACCAAACTACACTGAAACTAGAATGCAAAAATTTTAACATAAAATCAATGTTTGTAGAAATAATATATAATCAAAGTTAAAATAATCCAGGAACTCAATTAAAATGAAAAGCACTAATGAACTCAAATGATACAAGTGGATTGTAAATATCCACAAAAGTCTCACACACAGAGTTTGCCTGTTCCTCCTTCCCCTTCAGCTCTCTCACTCTATACTTCTTGCCAACATCTGTGTAGTGACTTTCAACAAGATGTCTGATTTAATGGCTCTGTATGAGACATGTTAACTCTATTCTGATTGATCCCTCAAACCTCAGCTGATAATCAGCATGTGAACAAGACAATCCCTCATTATATCAGTCTGTCATACCAACCCTACAACGTCCACCCTACTGTGTCGAATCAAAACACCTGGAACCCGCTGGAACCACCTGTCGTTCACTACTGTAATAGTGCTGAAATTGAGTGGCTTTGAACTGTTTCATTTTATTGCATCATGTATTCTGTTAAGGCAGATCCAAATGGCAATTTTTAAGACCTCCATGTTATTTTTCACCCACCATACAGTTTGGTCACCTGAGACTTAAGTTAACACTCTAACTTATCATGAAATAAGTGTTTTTCCATCAAGGATAACTACTTCATAGATTGTAAGTCTACTTACCTTTCTTTGTTTGGTAGCGTCTAACTTCACCAGCCAGTAAGACGCAACTTTTGGTTTATGGTATTTCCAGTTGTTCAGAATCTAAAGAAGCAAATTAAATTAGTTTCAGAATTAGATTAGTTTGTTTGTGTGTAAAAAAAATTACATATTACAAAAAATATAACATATTGTCTGTCTGTCTGCCTATTTTACTGCAAGCTTTTCTTTATTTTATGTTCCAAACACAAGGACCTTGAATGAGAACAGTCCATTCACATGGGTTCTCTCCACACATATTAATTTTTAACATGTTGAAACATTGATCTGAATTTTTGAATATATTTACATCATTTGCAGTATCAATAAAATATACACACTCTCCTCATGGAGTCCCAGTGGCACAGCACACACACCAGTGAAAGCCGGTTCAAATGAATACATTCTCAAACATGCCACTAAAACGAAGGTGGATGATGTCCATGTTTTGAGTATGAGATGATGGCATAAATATGGGCGTATTTATCATTTATCTTCCAGGCTAGATAATTCATAGCTCATTAAGACTGGGAATTAAACCAAGAAACTTTGACACATATAAATGACAATTTAGATGTGATACTGTCAATTCAAGTCATTCAAAATCATTTAACTTTTGTGTTTGTGAAACAAGAAGCTTAACCTTGAGGCAGTCAAACTAAAAATTGCATTAGCTATTTTATATTCGATTCATCTTATAAATGGTTTTTGATTTTTTGTCGCTATATTTTCACTTTTGGATTAAGTCGTTTCTGCCCAATTATGCTCCTTTCTGCAGATGAACAATGTTTTTAAGTGTTTCAGTCAGGTTTCAGGCCTTATCAAAGTACAGAAACTACGTTAGTGAAAATAACCAAGGATTTACTGCTGACCATGGGTGCATCTCATTACTAGTTTTACTTGATCTCAATGCTGCATTTGACAACATCGACCACAATATCCTCATATATTATGTATCACCACAATATTTCCACCTGGTGATACGCATCCCGAGGCCACTAGAGAATATGCAGTGCCATTGATGCGATCCAAGCCCTGTGAAGAAATGATGCCAAGGTATCCATAATCCTGGACAAGGCCATATCCTAAATTGATGCTGTAGCGGTCATGGAGGAGCAGAGAGCATGAGACTGATTTCTGAAAAACCACAGTGATAGACGAGTCCCCGCATTGATCCTGTAGGCCAGCCTGAATACCCGCCGGTGACCTACTCACACCTGCAGTTCTCCACAGTGGACATCCAGCATTCTCCAGCGTCCGGCGCCTAGATTGCAGCTCCACACACGAAGTTTGGCCAGAGGAAAAATTGTCGTGCCCAACAGCCAAAATTAGTGCGTTCTTGGAGCATATGCAGGTAAAACGGCAATCTATTCTCACTGCAACCAACTATAATAAATAATCCTAATAATAAATACCGATTTTGGTCTGAGTACAAGTCCACTTTGGCATGATCTTTATCAAATTCGTTTATACATTATTTGTGAATGTTGGGTCTCTGAAAAAGCTTTGAAAAACTTTTGTCAGGAGCAAACAAGATTTTGAAGCCAATTTTAATTTCAAAAAGTCGTTTTATAATGGCACATATTTATAAAAAACTGTTTGATTGACAATACTGGTTCAGAATGAGTGGATCTAACTTACAATATGAAAATTTTCGGTTTGTGTGAAACACCTTGTGATCCACTGCATGATATTTGAGGCATAAAAACTGATTGCGCCACCCAGTTTCCCATTTCTTTCAAATTTCTTCTAGGAACATACAAACAGATTTTTGTTCTGATTTGTTTTCATTAAGCTTGTCTAATAGCTGCTCAAATTTGATATGCCAATACACCCTTTTCACATTTCCAGGTTTCTCAGTAGCGGAAGTTGTCATAGTTGGGTAAACACTGGGTAATAGTTTATTAGAAATATAGGTTTAACAGACCCCCTAGTTTGTCGCGATTCTGCGATCGCTGAATCCAACACAAAATCAACAAAAATTCGAAAATTTTTGCAATCCAGCAAAATTCTTAAATAAACGCAAAATTATAAAAAAGTGTAAATAATCTAATAAAACACCACATTTCAAACCATATAATCAAATAATATTTATCTCAGTTTGCAATGAATTGTTTTACATGACTTATAGACGTTGCATATGCAGCGCACGTGATGTATTGAGTGTCTCTCGAAAAATGATGTCTCACCTGCTACCTCGCAATCATTCCATTACATGGAATTACATGGGGGAGTGTTCAGCTTGTGCAGTAAGCAGACGCAGATGAAGCGCGAGTGATTTACATGTGAAGTCAAGGCAAAGATGAGATATACCTTGTGGCACGAATTGGGCATTTTGTGCGTTTGACGCACTTCAGACTGTAAAAGAAAATTGGAGCAAACGAAGCAAAAGAACAGACATGGCGGAGATGAGACTGGTTCAAGGGTGATGGCCGCTGGATGTAACCGAATTGAAATACATTATTTGTGCTTTACATATATGGCTGGTATTATGATGTGCGTCAAATCGTAAACTCTTAACTCTTTTCTCTCTTAACGAAAGAAAATGCTTGCCTGTCATTAACAAGTTTTACAGCAATCTGTGTTTTAGGTTTATTATGGTAGTGGAAGCCCTAACGCATGTCCTATGTGTGACGATGTCCGATGCTCCCGGGAGCGAAATCTGTGAGAATGTAAGATTGTTAATAAAAATAAGAGCAACCTTAATAAAAATAATACAACCTTCCTTTGGCTTAATCCCTACCCTTTTAGATCTTGTCTTGAAAGGGACCAAAATAAAGAAGCCTAATTCTTATGATTTGTGTCATTGTCATTGTTTCAGATTGCACACCTAACATAATAGGCTACCTAATAGGTAAATACATAGAATTTTTTTACACATATATATATATATATATATATATATATATATATATATATATATATATATATATATATATATATATATATATCATTTTATTTTATTTTTATCGCAAAATTGTCCGCAAATTTCTGGGAATTACTGCTACAAAATCAGTCATTTTTATCGCAAAAAAATCACAGAAAAATCGTGGAAAAACTAGGGGGTCTGGTTTAATAGTTAATACTATTCCTATTTGTTCATTTAATAAAAGAAAAACTTCATAATAGAGTTCACAAATAAAAAAAGGACATGTAAGACTAATAATGGCAGCCAGAACAGAGAACAAATGTAGGCTACTGTCCCACCCATAGACACTGCATAGAAACACCTTGCATATGTGGTAAATGCTTTTTGCAAAGACGATCTAATACAAAGAATAGATTTATAAATGTACATAAGTTTAGAAAATCAGGATAAACACTGGATAAAACCATGTAATGTGTCATCACCGTCTTGAGAAAAGGGACCATGGCAGCCATGTTTTTGTGATGCACTAATGCATTTACAAATATTACTGGAACAAAGCACAAAAACAATATATGGAAAGCATATGGCCAACATATGCCTTTTTAATTTTGACCACAGAATGAGTCCTTAAATATGTACAGTATACTGAATTTGGTCAAATATCATATTCAGTTCAAAAGATAAAGGTAATTTTAGTAAAAGTGGCCCCATAAACTTCACAAATCCGGTCTCGGCCAACAATGAAAGGTAAACCTTTCGTATTTAGACTCCAGATAATATTTGTTAATATTTGTAGAACAAACTATAAACTGGTTTGTTCTGATTGGACAAAAAGTCTAGGGGTAGTTTGCAACGACCATTTTTTTTGTGACAAAACAAAATCAGGGGATAGTCATGTTGCTTGTTTGATAAAGATATTAAAGATGTGACAAAGTGTTCCAAAATTATGCCTGTTTCGTTTTTTGTTTGTCTGATTGATTGTTTTTTTGGTCACCATAGTGCCACCATCAGATCAATACATGTAACATTCCAAGAATTCACTGTGTTACCATGTTAGTGTTTAGTAGTTAGAAGCGAGCACCTTCTACATATTACTAGCTTTTCCTGCTTTGTGGAAAAGGTGTTTGAGATCAATGTCACTTTCTCATCACTATCTGCTTTTGTTATATCTACTGATAATTCAATATGATGTTTTTTTAAAATTGTATTAAAAAGTTAAATAAAATACAGTAGTTTACCATACATTTTAATTTTTTTCTATTTTAGAACATAATTATATTTATGGATTAGAATAATTTTTGGATTAGTTTAATTAAGAACTTTGAATTTGAACTGAGTTTATGCATAAACAGTCAAAAATATATGTAAAAGATATCCCATGACTTCACTTTTTTAACGCAGTAAAGGTTTCACATAATGTCCATTTTGCTACTTTTGGCCTTTATAAACATACTTATTGGTTTGACCTAAACAAATGGATCTTCAAATTCATCTCTGTATTGTAGATGCTGTTTTGTCTTATGTCTTGTTTTTGTTACAAGTATTTATGTACTTATTAAAAGATCATTTATTTAATTATCTTTTTTGAAACCCTAACAAAACCTAAAAGATTTCAGAACAGATTAAACCATCAAATACATAAATATATATATATATATATATTTTATAAACTAATAAAACAAATATTCTCATACTAATATTATCAAACATATTTAAGTCAAGGGGTGTCACAGTGGCGCAGTGGGTATAGCTTGATTGTCTCACAGCAAGACAGTCACTGGTTTGAGCCCCGGCTGGGTCAGTTGGCATTTCTGTATGGAGACATGCGCTATAGGTGAATTGAATAAGATAAATTGACCGTAGTGTATGTGCGTATGGGTGTTTACCAGTGTTGATCTGCAGCTAGAAGGGTCTCCGCTGTATAAAACATGTGCTGGATAAGTTGGCGATTCATTCCGCTGTTGCGACCCCTGATTAATAAAGGGACTAAGCCGAAAATAAAATGAATGAATGAATATTCAAGTCAATGTATTACACAATAATATGTATTATACAATAATAATAATAATAATAATAATAATAATAATAATAATAATAATAATAAAAATACAATTTTATTCAGAAAATATTTTAAGGTCCTAAATAGCACTGTCAAAGGACGATTCTTTTTAGCTTAAAAAAAATGTTCTGCTATCGCTAAAAGTCGACGCACCCTAGTTTAGTATTGTTTAGAACACTTTCCTAAGAGTGTACTGTTTTACTTTCATAGGGGTTGGGAAGTTTTCAGGCACCCATAGCGTTTTAAACTAGCTACTATCCACGCTAGGTTAATTTAATGGTAGATAAGAGTTTTCCTTACCCATATAATAGTGTGTCTCTAATGGATTAAAATAAAATAATTACAAAGCGTTCTGTATTCGTGGAAGGCGGCAATTACAATTTCACACCTCCGGTAATAGAGCAATATCAGTTCAACTGTGCTTCTAAATGCTGTGTTTTCACGATTGCTAATGTGCAAATGTACGCCAGATCTATCACCGTGAAAGTGATGCTTTAAATGAATGCTGGAAAGTGTCTTAAACAGGTGCTGCTGGCCAGCTGTATTTCTGCGCAGACAGCTAATGGATCTCATTAAGCTTACAGGTGGACGGCTAATGACTCTACATGCAACGAGAGATGCTGTGAATAGCTTGGACGTCCTCAAATGAGTTTGGGGAATGAGAGGAACACAGAGCAGCCGGTCGGCCTGCCCTGACCGAGCGCTTTCTCTCAGCTGCATGTCTCACCTCATCCAACACAGCCTCGGCCTCCTCCTCGCTCTTCCCCGGGTAACGAATCCTCATCTCCCCGAGCGCGGTCAGTGTCTGCTGCATCAGCTCGGCCTCCTGCTCTTTACTCAGTGGGGTCTCCCCCTGCGCCTGCACATGCAAAAGAACCAACATAATAAAGATGAATTATTGAGCGCGATGCCTTTTCTCTGCAGTCATCAGGTTTGTTTCGGCCATCGCAGCAGTGTATTCACTGGTTGTTGCAAAAAGAAGAAAAAACAATGATAGAGTCTATAGAACTAAATCAATGAACGAGATTCCACACCAGACATGATTTAATTGTTTTAATACTATTTTAATACTTTATTAGGTACTGTACACCTTATTAGTACCAGGTTGGACCCACTTATGCCTTCAGAACTGCCTGAATCCTTCACGGCATAGATTCAACAAGGTACTGGAAACTATCCTCAGAGATTTTGGTCCATATTGAGATTAGAGCATCACGCAGTTTCTGCATATTTGCCAGCTGCACATCCATGATGGGAATCTCCCGTTCTACCTCATCCCAAAGGTGCTCTATTGGATTAGGTTCTGGTGACTGTGGAGGCCATTTGAGTACAATGAACTCATTGTCATGTTCAAGAAACCAGTCTTAGATGATTCGTGCTTTATAACATGGCGTGTTATCCAGCTGGAAGTAGCCATCAGAAGATGGGTACACTGTGGTCATAAAGGGATGGACATGGTCAGCAACAATACTCAGGTAGGCTGTGGCATTGACACGATGCTCAATTGGTACTATTAGGCCCAAAGTGTGCCAAGAAAATATCCCCCACATTATTATACCACCACCACAAGCCTTAACTATTGATAGACAGGAATGATCCATGCATTCATGTTGCTTTCATGCCAAATTCTGACCCTACCATCAGAATCTCGCAGCAGAAATCGAGACTGAGCAGACCAGGCAACACTTTTCCAATCTTCTATTGTCCAATTTTGGTGAGCCTGTGCGAATTGTAGCCTCAGTTTCCTGTTCTTAGCTGACAGAAGTGGCACCCGGTGTGGTCTTTTGCTGCTGCAGCCCATCCACCTCAAGGTTCATTGTGTGAACCTCAGGCATTTAGAGATGCTCTTCTGCATATCTTGATTGTAACGTGTGGTTATTTAAGTTACTGTTGCCTTTCTATCAGCTGGAACCAGTCTGGCCATTCTCCTCTGACCTCTGGCATCAACAAGGCATTTGCGCCCACAGAACTGCCGCTCACTGGATATTTTCTCTTTTTCGGACCCTTCTCTGTAAACCCTAGAGTTGGTTGTGCGTGAAAATCCCAATAGATCAGAAATTTCTGAAATATTCAGACCAGACCGTGTGGCACCAACAACCATGCCACATTTAAAGTCACTTAAATCACCTTTTTCCCCCATTCTGATGCTCAATTTGAATGGCAGCAGCTCGTCTTGACTATGTCTACATCCCTAAATGCAGTGAGTTGCTGCCATGTGATTAGCTGATTAGAAATTTGATTTAATGAGCAGTTAGACGGATGTACCTAATAAAGTGGCCGGTGAGTGTATATACTGTACAATGCACCGCATAATTAAGCACACCCCTTTTAAACGATCTAAACTGAAATATACAGTTAAAGTCAGAATTATTAGCCCCCTGAATTATTAGCCCCCCTGTTTATTTTTTTCCCCAATTTCTGATTAACGCATTCAACACATTTCTAAACATAATACTATTAATAACTGATTTATAATAACTGATTAGGCAAGTTATTGTATAATGATGGTTTGTTCTGTAAACTATCGAAAAAAAAATTGCTTAAAGGGGCTAATAATTTTGACCTTAAAATGGATTTTGAAAAATTAAAAACTGCTTTTATTCTAGCCGAAATAAAACAAATAAGACTTTCTCCAGAAGAAAAAAATATTATCAGACATACTGTGAAAATTTATTTTCTTGTGAAAATGGTTAAACACCATTTGGGAAATATTTGAAAAAGAAAAAAATTCAAAGGAGGGCTAATAATTCTGACTTCAACTGTATGTTGGTGCATTCAAACAAAGCAGTTTTATTAAACAGTTAAAGCCATTAAAATAATAATAAATAATTGTATTTTTACTTCAGGAATAAAAATATAATACATTTAAATCCATGTTACTAAATTAGTTTTTATGCTTCTCTTGATTTTTCCTGTTTATTAAAATTGTATTTAATATGTTTCCCCAACATACTAATTTGGGTAATGATATAGGTTTTTTGTTCGATTAGTTCCAGTATTGGCTTTGGTGCTGACTAATTTAATGTATGTACACATATGTACACATATGTTAGAGGAAAGTATCCTATATAGAAAATATGAATTTAAAAGAGAGATCTGTTAGGGTTGTTGTAGTCATTTATGCTGAGCACTGTATACACTATACAAAGTAGATTGAGTCAAAACAGCTTCAGATAGATTAATCAAATAGATCATGTAGTTATAGATCTGTAAGTTGACCATTTTTAAGTAGAATATGAAATATACATTGTGCTTTGCCCTCCAATAAATTGGCAATTAAAAAGAAAACGATGATTGAAAAAGTCCTTCAACACTGTTAAAAAAATCATCCAAGGATTTTCCTAATTAAGCTGGGCTAAATTAATGCCTTGAGAGTAAAACTTAAGGCGCTTTAGTCTGCACTTGGTTTTGTATGTTTTTTACTATTAGTCTAAAATAAGAATACTACAAATTAACTAAATAGGTTTGTTCAAAATGTAATACTCGTTATATACTAAGCATAAACTTTCTAACTGAATATAGTCTACGGATGTTGATCAGAAGCGAGCACAAAACCCTTGTGTAAAAAAAGAGAGGAAGTTAGAGGAAGAGCACAAATCCTAATTAAACAGGTTCCATTATTAGAAAATGAAGGCTTATTAGCTTGATGATCATGCATCCGATATACAATTACTCTGAGAAGAGCATGTAGCTTTAGTAGTCCGTCTTGCTTAACGCAATCTAAAGTCTTATTAAACAGAGCATAAGTGTGTGTGGTGTTTTTTTCCTGATTAATATTCCTTAATGAGAGTTTGAACAAGGGGGATTGCTGGTATTCACAAGATGAATGTCTCTGTGAATCCAGGTCCAATTTAGCTTCACACTGACTCCAAATTTTTCCACAATATGACTGATTTTCCCTTTTCAAGGTGTGCCCAGAGAGAGTGAGAGAAAGAAAATGGATGTAAGAGTGTGAGGAATGAAAAAAACAAAACATTTGAGTATGAAAACATAGTGTGGCTGATCATGTGGCTGAAGTGTGGACAGAAAATACTGTTCGGTCAGTCTGAAAACACCAAAAGTCTCTGGCAAGTCCTCACAAAAATAGACGTAAAAAATGTGTGTGTGTGCGCACGTGTTGAATCCATTATTTGGTGGATTGGAATGACTCAGGATAGTAATGGGGAAATAAAAATGATATTTGTCATTTTTACAGGTGGTGTGTTGCCAGAGCTTCTTTAAATCTGCCATCTTTGTGAACATCTGTCTGAAATGGTCTATGGTAAAGAAAAGATAGATGTGTCTGTAGATATTTACGTTCAGAATGTATTACTAGAATAATGTTCCTATACTGCACACACAGTCCACAGTAGAGTCTGTAGCTGTCCAAAATGAATGATTTTCACATACAATATTTTCCATTTTATAACCATTGTTTTATAAACAATTTTGGGGGGAAATGTATTGTTACATAGCAGCAATTTTACAAATGTGTTAGTACACTCAAATAAAGTAACACTAAAATAACTTATGCTAAAATAAATCATAAACCTAAATATTATTATCATATATATATATATATATATATATATATATATATATATATATATATATTCTGTCTGGTTCGCAAATCTTTTTTAGGCTTTTTTATGCGAGAATGTAATTGTTTAGTTTGGATCTATGCAGTTTATTTATAAGGACAGAGCCTATTTTAAATATGTATAATTTCGGAGATACAGCGGCACGGCAGTCATCAGCCCGTCATTGAGGAGAGCAAAGACAGTTGACGTTCTTCCATAAGATGGCAACAGACGCCGCATAATAAGTCCTTAGGGGAGAAAAACACAGTGTACAATTCAAACTAAAGCTAATCAAATTATTATAAAACAGGTAAGTGACATTTCTAAAGAGGGTCACAAACCAGACATACCGCTCGGTGACATTCAGCGTCATGCATTTTAGAATTCTAATGCCAAGCCTTAAGCCAATCTCTCTCTTTTGTATGTTGTAATGCTATATTTATACCATCTGGTAATCTGGTAGTGTTTGCTTTGGCTTTTTAGGGTTAATTATTGTAAGATCCTGATTGCAACAGATAAATACTGGGAAATCCATGTAGACTGAAATGGTATTTCATGCCATTCAGCCTTATAACCTCAACATGTGAGCAAAATCACCTGTTTTGTCTTCACTTTAGATACTGTCAAAATCATTCAAATACTATTAGAACGGTGTGTGTGAAGTAGCAATGGTTTCTGCTATTCTGACCTCAGATGCAGATGTGAATAAATGGCAAAAGAAAGTAGTTCCTCGTACAAATGAATTTTGAGACTCTCCATGTTTGATTTTAATTTTTATATACACGATTATGCTGTCAAACTAGAATAAACGCAATATCCCACACGTCACTATGGCCAACACATATACAGCCATATCACACTGCTACTTGTGATTGTGTTCATACAGACACAGACACACACACACACACACACACACACACACACACACACACACACACACACACACACACACACACACACACACATATATATATATATATATATGTATGTATGTATGTATGTATGTATGTATGTATGTATGTATGTATATATATATATATATATATAAATATATATATATATATATATATATATATATATATATATATATATATATATATATATATATATATATATATATATATATATATATATATATATATATATATATATATATATATATATATATATATATATATATATATATATATATATATATAAAACCCACAACCGGGAAACACCTATACATTCCTATTCACACACATACACTACGGACAATTTAGCTGACCCAATTCACCTATACTGCATGTTTTTGGACTTGTGGAGGAAACCGGAGCACCCGGAGAAAACCCATGCAAACACGGGGAAAATATGCAAACTCCACACAGAAATGGCAACTGACCCAGCTGAGGTTTGGCTCGAACCAGCGACTTTCTTGCCAAGAGGCGAGAGCGCTACCCACTGCGCCACCGCCTTGCCATATATATATATATATATATATATATATATATATATATATATATATATATATATATATATATATATATATATATATATATATATATATATATAAATATATATATATATATATATATATATATATATATATATTAATTACATATATAATGTATATAAAACTGTACTTTCTCAATAAAAAATGGTATGGGAAATAAAACGGTAAATACAAAATGTGTTTAACTGTCACAAATTTCTCAGTATGTCACAATGCAAAAATGTAACATCAGGGTTAATTTTCTTCATGTAAAATATACCAAAGTTCACTACAGTTGTATTAACAAGAGGACTTCTATTATAGAAAATGGAAGTCCAGATAACAGCTTTGTGGACTACTTAATTCCACATAGTTTATTTTGCTTGTGTAATTTAAGGGAAATTAACTACTTTGACAAAATAATAAATGTGTATGGAATCGCTGAAAACAGACTGAATGAACAGAAGAAGTGGTAATGAAATACTTTGACAAGGTAATCGATGCATATGAAATCGCTATAAACATACTGGATGAACAGAATGAGTAGTGTGCTCATTTTCAAATATCTCTAGTGTGTGAAAGATTTAATACTTGCCGAATTGGGGTGAATGGCACCTAGACTGCTGCTGTGTGGAACTCTATTTGTAGAGCAGTTGCGACTCAGCGACTGGGAACGAGATGCTGTGTGGGGTCGAACTGGAGTCATCTGCATCATGGTGGCTGCAGTTTGAGTGGCTGCAGCAGTCAACGCGTTGGCCATGTGAGTGGCTGTTTTTGGCTGCCTGGTCTCATTGGTAGGTGACTGCGCAGTCAGAGAGGATATGGAGCGTGGACAGGACATGGAGCGGCGGATGAGTCCAGAAAGATTAGGGGAGGAGGAAGGACCCCGCACTGGTTTAGGGGAAGGTTTCCAATGAACACGACCTAAGACAAAAAAACAGAGCATTTGACTTCAATTTAAGGCACATTCATTCCCACACACTCTCCTGGATCGCTGTGGATATTAAATCTAGCATTTCAAATCCAATAAGCAAAAGCTTTAATGAATCACTTCACCATGTGACCATACTGCAGACCTGAATGGCTGTCAAGTTTCCAAACTCAAGGCGAACAGTGAACCGAAACACACATCGAGCAAAATCTATGATTTTGAATGACCTCCAGCTTGTGAGCTGGCCAGAGGCATCGCTGCTTCATCCATGAATCTTGAGGGAAGAACTTGCCAAATGTGGTATTATAGAAGCTTAGCTTGGAATATTGCAGATGGCCTCAGGGTAGTGTGGGGCAAAGGGGCAAACAATGTCACCGCAGAACGGCCTAATGCCCCGTTTGGCAGAAACCCAATCACCAGTGATCACTCGAACACCAAATAAACCTGTCAGCTTGCTGCTTTGTCCCTCTTTCAGTGGCTAATAGGAAAGGCATGGCTTCAACTGTCAGGAATGGAGCATTAATAATCTGCTTCATTTATGGCATTTTACAAAAACAGTATACTACCTGGTCTACAAATATTGTAAACAATTTATTGAGCATTTTGTCCTAGTTTATTGTGTTGTGAATATTATTATTTACCTCTGATCAATTTAATATTTCTATCCTTTCTGACTAATTTCAGTTTTTATGAATTTTATCTACTGACCACAAACTTTTGTTCAGTAGCGCATTACATCACAAAAACCTTCTGCTTTAGGTAAATGCTGTTCTTTCATCAGCATACTTGAATGATTTCTGAGTCGTGAAATCTTTGTGGGACACAAAAATTTCAGCTTACAATTTACATTTTTTTCTTATATTGCAAATAAATTTCACAATAATGCTGTTTTTATCAAGTAAACACAAATTTGGTGAGCAGACAATACTTCTTTTAAATACATTTTAAAATGGCAACATTTTACTTAAAGGGGGTGTTTATATGACATGAAATTTATAATCATGACATGAATACAATTATGAATGAGATTTTAATAATTAAGTGCCATTTGCTTAGTTATGTCATTTTAAATGCAAAGGTGACATTGTTTGAGATATCTTTGTTTTAATAACTTGATATAACCAAATACATCATAACCGTTAACTTTTGTCATGTCAACTTGACATTGACAACACAACTTGTCATAAATATGTTATAAACATGATTGCCATATGGTCATATAAGTGTGTTATGAATTTTAATACTAGGGGTGGGCGATTAATTTAAAAGTAATCGAAATCGACATAAAGAACCTATAGTCGATCAAATTTTTCCAGGTAAATTTTTTACCTTACCATGTGTGAAGTCATGTGACCCCACTCTGTTAAGGCTAATTTACACTGACTATATTATGATTTATATTTATTATAATCTGATATTATACTTCTGCCAAGCGCACACGTACAGTCCGGCGCAGCCTTCACATACCTGCGCACCACTCAAAAAAATGTAACGACACATCACAACGATGTGTAGCACAAGCTTTGTGATTGGTCGGTTTGGTAGCGGTGATGAGGGTGGGTGGTGTGAAGAGCCACGTTTTAGGCAATATGTGCTTTAAGTTTTTTATGTTTTAATGTGTGTTTTAATAGTTGTTCAGCACTCATAGATAGTAGACAGTGTGTGTTTACTTCAATGATTTTAAAATAAAGTAATGCACCCTACATTCAAAAATCTCTCACTTGTAATATGTGATCATATTTACTGTACAAAACTTGTCAGTCATCTATCAGGGCAAAAAAAAATAATCAAATAATCGTTCATTAATTTTAATCGAGTTAAAATGTTTAATTAATCGAGATTTTGATTTTGGGCCAAATCATTCATTCATTCATTTTCATTTCGGCTTGTTCCCTTTATTAATCTGGGGTCACCACAGCGGAATGAACCACCAACTTATCCAGCATATGTTTTACACAGCGGATGCCCTTCCAGCTGCAACCCATCACTGTAAAACATCCTTACACACTCATTCACACTTATACACTGAGGACAATTTAGCTTACCCAATTTACCTATACCACATGTTTTTGGACTTGTGGGGAAACCGGAGCACCCGGAGGAAACCCAAATGAACACGGAGAGAACATGCAAACTTCACAAAGAAATATCAACTGACCCAGCCAGGGCCCGAACCAGTGACCTTCTTGCTGTAAGGCGATTGTGCTACCCACTGTGCTGCCCTTAGGCCAAATCTCCTAGCTTTAGTTATAACTAGTACAAATTTAATTTGTAATTAAATGTTATTAGATAGTAGATATTACATTTTTGGGGGGCAACGTAAAGGGCACCTATAATGAAAATCAACTTTTGGAAGCTGTTTGGGCAGAAGTGTGTGTAGGTATAATGTCCACTGTCATACTAGAGTAATATAAACACAGTAAGTCTCTTTTTTTTATTTCCTGACATTAAAAATAGGATCCAAATCCCTTCCATTTTGAGTCCCACTGCAACATTCATTTTTGTCTGTCACTGTGCTGTTATTCTATGTGAAGGTGATCTATCTCTACGTCTGTGTTAAAGGCACAGGCAACAAAAACAGCTACAATGTCTTAACACCTCAAATTTCCAATATACAGAAAGATATAATAAATAATCTGACAGGTATTTTGAGCTGAAACTTTACAGACATATTCTGGAGACACAAAAGACTTATATTAAATCTTGAAAAAGGTGTAAAATGGGTGCCCTTTAATTGTTTTATGTTCAATCCACTTAAATTTGTAAAAAAAAACAAAAAAAAAACAATGAAGCTAACTTAATTGATTTGTGTTGGGACAACATGAACCCAGCATTATTTAGAGTGTAATTATGTTGCTAATAATAGTAGTTATTATTAGACATTTCCTGAAAATTTACAAACTTTCATTAAAAATGGAAGATGAGATCAATTTCAAGTCATTTTCTGTATTGTATTCACCACATGACATTGAAAGGTAATTGAAATAAGAGCAGCTTGCAAACAAGTTTGAGCTGGTAGACCAAAAGGAACACACAATATAGGGCTGGGCGATAAAAACGGTATTGGTATTTATTAAATGTACCCCATTGTCAATAATGCTTAAAAAAAAAAAGTTGGTATGAAGTGGTATAGTTTTATTGAAATTTTGCTGCTGACCGTGTACCTTGGAAGGAATGCCAATGAGCTTGGGAGTAACTTTGTCATTTCCAATGGAGGTGTGCGACTTGCGGCAATGCGCACATGGTGTGCAAGTTTTCAGAATGCACCATGTGCACCGCAATTCATGTAATTACAACTAACATATCTGCTTTACATTTTGTATGTAATTTACACATTACAGTAATAACGATAGACTAATTACCTCAGACAAACGCAGCATACTCAAACACTGCAGTGCTTTTTACTTTTCTCCATAAACTTGTATCACAGCTGAAGCAATGGATTGTTCGTTTGTCATCCTCAGAGAAAATGGTTGATGGTCGCCTAGTTACAGAAAGATGGTAGGGGAGCATGAGCGCAGAGCGCAAACCGCATTGAAAATGGTGAAGAAAACCACCGTATAGCAGTAGTGAGGAGATTGTAAATAAAAAAGGATGTTCAGATGTCGCCAGAGTGGTTTTTTGGTTTCTTTTGTTGTGCATCCCAGCCACTAGCACCCCATCTGAAAGAGTTTTTTAGCATAGGGGTAATGTAGTCATGCAACTTTAGAATTTGTGATGTTGCAATATGTATTTGAATAATGATGGTTAGTTCCTTTACTTGAAAGCTCAGATTTGATGCTCATAATTTGTGATGTTGACAGAGTTTGAGGTTTACTGTATGATTATTATTGACACCTTAAAATTTGCTTTGATTGTTCAGCATTTACACTTTACCATTGTTCACCCTTTCAAGTTAAAATAAAAAGTCTCTTTAACACTTATGTTTATTTTATTATAAACATTTGAGATATTTTTGTTTAAACATTTTTGTTTTGGTTATTAAAGGTATTTGCCTTGGTAATGTTGGTAAATTATTTGATTAAATAAAAAAAAATCTAATATTTCTAAATGGATTGTTAAAAAATATTCAATAATTATCTATGCCGAAAATATGCAATATTGTATTGTGATAATTTTTTGCTGTATTGCCCAGCCCTTGAGAATTAAAATTTTTTATTTGCGAGAATTTACATTTTTTATTTACATTTTTTTAATAATTTTTTTTATTTTAAACACAAATATTTGCACAGTTTTAATGGTACACCAGAAGTGCTTCTCTGAACTTCTCCCCAACCTGTGCTTTCCCCCAAGCTGAGCAGCCAGTCTCCCCTTTAAACCAGCGGACTGAAAACATCAGAAAAGCTCATTAAAGCTGTAGTGCATGAGAGCCGAGGGACCCCTCACGACATCACCTGCCGCAGTCAGCGAGTCAAATTAAGATCCCTGCACTGGGCCAGCAAATACCCTGACCCTAATTAAAAAAGATGAATTTTCTCGGTTTTAAGTATTAATTAGGTAAACAAATGCATTACAGTAGATTTACATCTGTAATTTAGCTCATGCCCGACAAATGGCATTGAAGATTTAATGTGTCTGGCTAGACAAAAAGACTGCTTAAAAGTTTAAGCTATAAGCAGCTCTTGCAGTCATCTGGAAATCATCGAGGGACAGACAGCACCTATAAAAGCAGTCCAGCAGCAGAATGTCCCAGAACTTGGTCTACCCAAACAGTCCCAGCCCACGGGTGATAAATAGCTTTTTCACCGAACAGACCCTCCAAACCAGCTTGAACTAAAGAAACAGATAACGTAAGAGGGTCCATTGGGGAGATCATGTCTCTGTGAAGTAAAGTTTTCCAAACAACAACTTGGTAAAGCAAGACTATAAGATGCTAAATGAAACTAGACCAGCTAATAAAGTTTTCTATTCAGTTTGATGCAACTGTATACTACATTATACTAAAATACTCATCTGAAGCCTCATGTATCAACGATGCAAACTTTGCGTACGCCAGATTTCACGCTCACGTTTGGATTTACTAACTATGAAATTAACGTGAGAATGTGTCCACGCCAACTTCATGTCTGGCATATGTGCATTTGTTGTTTGTGTTTGTTTTATTTCCATGGGCGACTCCTAGATGCTATTATGTTAAATTGCACATTACAAAGTATCTTTGAGCTGTGCAATGGCAGCTGTATGGGACGGGATCATCCGCATGTCTAGCAGGTATATAAGGTTTCCACACCATGCAGTTGACCAGCCAAACATTAAAGCACAATTTGCAGCGATATCGCCAGTTTTCCCAATGTAATCGGAGCAATCGACTGCACGCACATTGCTATAAAGGCCCCATCTGAAGATGAATTTGCATATGTGAATCGGAAACATTTCCATTCAATAAATGTGAAAATAATTTGTGATGCTCAAAAGCGCTTAACATAATACACACACTTATTAATGATTCCTACGTGTGTTCCTCGTGATGAAGAGTAGGCAAAATCTGATATGTAGTGGGGGAAAAAAGAACGCTGTTTTAGTATGAATTCAACGCAAGTCTTTGTACATGAGGCCCCTGATCCCTGAAGTTCTGCATCATTAGCATTAGCTAGTTATAAAATGAAATCTTTAAAATATTAAATTATTAAAGGGGGGGTCCAGAGTGTTATTTTAAGGCTTGGTTGTGTTTATAAGATGTAAAGCAATGTGTGCTGATGCATCATTTGTGAAAAAAATAAATAAATAAAAAAATTATATAAAAAAAAAAAATTATAAATAAATAAATAAATAAATAAAAATCACATTATTTTTCATATATCTTACTTTAATTATATACTGCTACTCAGCTGACATGAAAACTACTGTCATATTACCTAGTTCCTCCGAAAGAATATGCAGAATCAGTGTATGTAGTAACATAAATTAATATATTAACTTATCTTTGTGCTCAGCCTGAGAACAAATAATAGATTCAAAGGACCAAAGCTTTGCTAGATAAAGACAAGATGAATTAAATATCTATAATTAGTTAGTTAGTTAGTTAGTTACTTACTTACTTTCAACTTACTATAGAAAAACAGTCAGTTAGTTAGTTAGTTAGTTGGTTAGTTAGTTTCAACCTACTACAGATGAACAGTTAGTTAGTTAGTTAGTTAGTTAGTTAGTTAGTTAGTTAGTTAGTTAGTTAGTTAGTTAGTTAGTTAGTTAGTTAGTTAGTTAGTTAGTTAGTTAGTTAGTTAGTTAGTTATTTTCAACTTACTATGAAAACAGTTAGTTAGTTAGTTGGTTTGTTAGTTACTTTCAACCTACTAAAGAAAAACAGTTATTTACTTTCAACTTACTATAAAAAAACAGTTACTTATTTACTTTATTGCTTGCTTAATTTACTTGCTTACTTACTAACTAACTAACTAAATTTAGCAAACAGTTGTTTTAAATCCATTTCATCCATTAGCCATACAACTAAACTTTTGCAGGAGGGTCTGGAGTCTGTCCTAACATTTTCTACCACAAAAGTCAAGGATACCCTGGGCGAACGGCCAATCCATCACAGGGCAGATATTTTAAATATTTCACAATATTAGTTTTTATTGTATTTTTAATCAAATACACGCAGCCTTGGTGAGCATAAGATACCTATTTTAAAAACACCTAATATATAAACATAATTTATAAATATATCATGAAGTTTACATAAAAATACACCCATAATCAGAAAGATACTGGCACTTAGAAGCTCATCTCTACTTAGTTTTCTGTGTAAACAGTTTTCTTATTCATACTGATTTCGTGACTCAGTTTTATAGTTGTTGTTGTACCAAAAACCTGTAGTGTGCAAATTTGAAACTTTATAATATGGACTTAAGGAAGCACTTAGATTGCACCGGAACCATTTCCAGAGATCCAGAAACAAGACAACCAGCGTGTGTGGAAAAGGGCTAATAGGAGTTCTTGGAGCACTTTCTTTCATAGCCCCAAGGAGAGGAACTTACTGGAGCGTTCAGGGCGATTGAGTTTCTCCTGCATGAAGCTGCTGCTCTCATCTTCTCCATCAGCGTCAGAAGCAGAGCTGCTGTCGCTGCAGCTGGCCGAGGAGTCTTCAGGGTCTCTGTGCCCTCTGGGCACTGGGCTGCTCTCAGGCATAGATGACAGGACCTACAGACAAACAATCACATAAACACATCCGCAGGGAGAAATGATGAAAGAAGATGCTAGAAAATGTCAGTTCTGCAGCTTCACCCGAGTCCAATTAACGCCTGCCATTGACGGCAGAATGGGAGAGCGGCAGTGAAGCACGCATGGTGAACCAAGTCTTGATTTATGTCACTTCTGAAACATGTTCATTTAGTCTGAAACACATACAATGCACGTCAGGGGAACTAATCTATTATGTCCTTCAAGAAGTATCGAGCAATGGATTGAATATCTGTCCAATGCTTCGGACGCACTGTCTATTAGCCTCCTGTATACAATGATTTCACCTTTTCGACTCCAATTTGGCTCAAAGGTCTGTCTAAATTAACACTTCAAATATAATCTTCAACATAGTTGTAAACTCAGAGGGATCCTGCTCTTCTTGGCATTTTTAAGACGAACTGCATTGGGGCTTGCTTTGAGCATTTCAAATGTATAGATGAAAACCTTAGAACATTGGTTTAGATGGTTTTTAAGCTGATTGGTTTCGCTCATGGTTTAGAAATCCTCATGGACAATTTTTTTTAATTGTTTAAAGGGAAATTAGTTAGAAAGTTCCGTACTGAACCTGTATGTATACTTTACATTTAAACATTTGTATGTACCTTGGGTCCTTTCTGTTTGGAGGTTTTTCCCATCAGTTTTTCATCATCAAGTTCACACTGCTCCAGAAGATCTAGTATATCTTCCTCCTGCAAAACAAACACAGACAATTGTATTAATTTTCACATACACTATAAAAACGGTTGAAAATATTTTTTCATTATATATTTTTTAATTACTTTATTTAGAAATAAATTTGGCTACTGAACATGTAGGTTACTAACCATTTAGCCTAAACAAATATTATAAATAACTAAACTGTCAAAATAATTTCTTAGGTTTACATTTATTTATAATTAAATTTTATTTGAAATCATTGAATCGCGTTCAGCTTTAAAACAGTCAAGAAAAACTTGCAGATACAAAATTCCTCTTGATTTCATTATAATTTTAACAGCATTTGTTTAATTGTCAATTTTCAAATATAGCTAATTTCTGAAAGTATGTTTAAGGGTAAGCATGGTGAAGTTTAGCAGACAGACTGACAATTCATATGCGACATGCTTCTCAGATGTCATTGTCATATATGCAGTGGTGTGAAGTGTTTGCCCAATGTTGCCCATTAAAATATATAACTGAAAAGTTAAATCCTTTGGATTTTCTAAAGCTATAGCAGGCTAAGTGTTGAAGACATTGCAAAGTCTCAAAAGGCTGTCTGAATTAATACCTATACATGTGAATGGGTACTATGTGATGAAATCAGGGCTAGGGAAATGCAGTTTACCTTGCTGACTCCAGTACTTCTTTTGCATGCTTTGCTTAGATTTGTCCCCACCTCTATGTATCACTGCCTCCTAAAATGTATTTAACAGAGTGCCAGGCTTCACTAATTTAGATTTTCGATGAACACAGCAACGGCGAGTTCTCATTAAAGGATTTTGCTTTGAAGTTACCCAAAAATCTTAAATTCAAAATTGATCCCTTACTGATTTCTTAATTTTTTGGCATGGTTGTCACACTTTAATGTTTCAGATCATAAAACTAATTTAAATATTAGTTAAAGATAACAAGTAAACACACCATGCAGCTTTTAAATGAAGAACATAAACCAGAGTTAAGTTATGTTTTAATGTTTTATCACACCTGAGTTCAATTTCTTTAGCCAGACTCAGGCCTGTTTATTACCATGCAATCAAGAAATCACTTAAATAGGACCTGCCTGATGAAGGAAAGTAAACCAAAAGATCCACAAAAGCATCATGCTAAGATCCAAAGAAATTCAAAAACAAAGAGAAATAACATAAATGAGATCTACCAATCTGGAAATGGTTATAAAGCCTATAAAGACTGCAGTGAACCACAGCGAGAGCCATTATCTACAATTTGCAAAAACATGGAACAGTTGTGAACCTTCCGAGGAGTGGCTGGCCAACCAAAATCACTCCAATAACATGGAGGCAACTCATACACAGGACACAAAAGGCCCCACAACAACATCTAAAGAACTGCAGGCCTCAGCTGATGTGAGTGTTCATGACTCCACCATGAGAAAGACACTGGGAAAAATTGTTTGCATGGCAGAGACAGAAATCACTGCTGAGCAAAAAGAACATTAAGGCTTTTCTCAGTTTTGACATTATGTGTAGTGTAAATGTAAAACAATATTTCAGAAAAAGTACATCAATCCAACAATAAAATGCGGTGGTGGTAGTGTGTGGAGATTCAGGATCCAGAAGACTTGCTGTGATAAATGGAACCATGAACTCATCTGTATACCAAAATATCCTGAAGGAGAATTTTAGCCATATGTTTGTGACCTCAAACTGAAGCGAACTTGGGTTCTACAGCAGAACAATGATCCAAAGTACATGAGCAAGTCCACTTCTGAAAGGCTGAAAAAACTAAATGAAGCTTTTGGAGTGGCCTAGTCAAAGTCCTGACCTGAATCCAATGGAGACACTGTAGAATGACCTTAAAAAGGCAGTTCATGCTCCAAAACCCCCCAATGTGGCTGAATTACCACAATTCTACAAAGATGTGTGTGCCCAAATTTATTAACAGCACTTTAACTGACCCATTGCAAGTTGTTGAAAATGCTTGATTGCAGTTATTGCTGCTAATGGTGGCCCAACAAGTCATTAGGTTTAGGTTTTAAGTGTTCATGACTCCATCATTTAAAACCTGCATTTAGGGTTTAATTGTGTTATATTTAACTAATATTTAAATTAGTTTGATGATCTTAAACATTAAACTGTGACACACATGCAAAAAAAAAATAAATCTGTAAGGGAGCAAACAATTTCCACACTTCTGTATGTCATGCATACAGTAAGTCAATAATAATGTCCCATGTCATGGTGGCAATTATATTTGTCTTTGATTTTTTGATTTTTTTATTTTATTAATCCCCAAAGGGAAATTTACATGTCACAGCAGAACTCTCCAAACTAAAAATAGATCAAATAAGTTACATATGTATAAAAACAATAATAAAAAAATTACATTCATACTGCACACCTGCATACTGCAGTTCCAAAAACAACGAGTAAAGGCTTGTCCATATCTTATAACTATTACAATTCAGCACAATTTATCTAGTATAGACCCCTAATTACATGATGGTGAGTTGCTCTTCAAGTCAGTATTGATGGCAAATGTTTTGAAGCTTGGTGTTGTATGTGTTCCTGCATAAAATTATGTTATACTCTTGATGGCAGGTTGGAAAAAGTGGGCTAGTGGTGTACGCATCAAATTTGTGGCTCCACTTTTGAAGATGTTTAAAATATTTCTGGTTGAGCAGGGACTACTGTGCATATACTGTACCAGCTCCATTATTCTGTAACCAAAAACAGCTGCTGGATGTGAGGTTCTAATCATTCTACAGTTTCTAATCATTTTTTAAGGCTCTGAGAAACTAACATATATATTTTGTGCACATGATGTCCAAGGCTTTTTAAAGTAAACTTAGCATACTATCGATCATTTAATTGGATTAGAACATTAGAATCTTGCTCAAAAATGACCAAAGTTTTGATAAATTTTCAAACTCCCATTAAAAGAAAAGCCTCTATTGAACAAAAAGATGAGCTGTTTAATTTTCATTAGATAGATTGTTTTGTTGCTATTGTGATTATGCATAAAGATTAGAAAAATATCAGTATCAAATGGTCCATTACTCTTATTTGCATGACCAAACATTTAGTATATTTTGAATTGTTTAAAGAGATGGTCTGTAAGCAACAGAGACTCATGCACTAACATTATTAAAAACTTGACATCGCAGCCTGAAAACATTCAAAAACCAAATGCTGAAAGCTTAAATAGAGTCTCAATTTGAGACTGTCATGGAATGTCGCTTCATAAAGATAAAAGCCGACAGTGAAAGCAAATCCTTGAAAAAGGCTCGTCAAGTTCCCCGTAAATCACACATGCATTCAGTTTAGATTTCTAGGAACAGAATATGTGTTTTTTTGGTTATATGAACCACACTGCAATCTGTCAAGTTGATGAACAGCCTTCAGACTGTTCTGTTACGGCTAAAAAGTAAATCTGACATTTACAGAATTTTTTTTAAATAACAGGTTTTCTGGACCTGATATTTATGGAACTTGTAATTAGTTCATTCTGAAATTCAGAAGCAGGACAGGGTAAATCACTTCAGTTGCAATTTCTCCATGCTGGTTGTTTTCAAAACAATAACTAATTTGAACTGATGGGGGAGTTGAAAGTTTACTATAAAGAACAGTTATCCAATCCAACACAATCTCATAGCAATTCACATCTTTTTGATTTAGTGGTGAATTCATATGAATTCGTACGATCTCATTTATTCAATTTAGTACGATTTGCTCATGCCCCAATGATGGTTGGGTTTAGGGGTGCCAAAAAATCGTACATTTTCGAATAACTGAAGTCTTAGGAATTTGTACAAATTAGACACTAAACTGACAAAATGTAAAATAGTTATGTTTTCTCGTGAGATCAGGTTGATCCAATCATAATGCAGCAGAGGGCATTTACTTCCAAGCCTTCCCTGTGGCCCAGCCATAAAATCTAAGTTTCTTTTGGGTCAGCCTTAAATCCAGGCAAAGCAAATCTTATTACTTAATGGTTTTGATGTTTTGTTTTGTTTTTTGATGTTCACTTTGATTTTGATGAAAGAGAAAACTACTAGAGTCTCATAAATGGACCTCAGGGAACTGTATAGAATAATTGTAAAAAGTCAGTTCACGACCCTTTCAATGTCTTATGTAGACCACCTTTGCATGGCAAGCATTTGTTTTTTTGTCGAAAAAATGATCCACACATTTAGGGCCCTATCATACATCCAGCGCAATATATGCAAAGACATGTTTGGGGTGATTTGTTGCTATTTTCAGATCAGCGCAACGTTTTGCACCACATTATTTAAATAGCAAATCCATTTGTGCCACTTTGTGGACTCATGGGCATGCTGGTCTAAAAGGGAGGTGTGTTATGGCGCATTGTTGGCACATTGCTATTTTGAGGAACTGAAATAGACCGTGCCATTGAACAACTAAAAGCTGGTCAAAATTCCAGGGCGTTAGTTATGCACCTATACGAGTCCAAACACTTACACACTGCTTAATACACACAGGATGTACAGCAATACACAAATATCTTTACATATGAAAATTAAATGATTAAGATGTTACAAAAAATATTAAATACATAAATATAATAACCACTGCCTCCATGCCTTCTTCATCTTGGGGGAAGGGGTTCCAGTGTATTCATGACAATCTGCATTTGTATAATGTTATTAGTAGTAGTAGTAGTATTTATTATATGCATATTATATGCATATTTATATTTGTTTTAATAAAAACAAGCTTAGAATTGTCCACCTGTTGGTTTTGGAGACGTATGCATTACCATATGGGGAATAAGAATAGGATGTGTGTTTGGATATAACTCCTTTTACCACATTTCATCACTATTGGTCATTTATTTGTTTGCTGGAAATTAGAACTGAATTTAGAAATAGTTTTGAAACAAATCTTTGCGCTTAACAAATGAAATTATACCTGTAGGCTAATGGATGTCTTAAGTTTCTACCATTTCCTTACTCCACGAAAGTAAAGGAGTAAAGAGTAAAAATAAAGTAAAGAGAAAGTAAAGATGCCGAGTGAGGGAGTCTCGTTTTTCTTTATCCTCATGCTGCAGATGATCTGTTTAACTGTTTTCTCACTAGTGAAGTGTTGAGTTTTTCCACTTACAAAGTCCGCCATGAAAATAGCAAATGTGCCATGGCGTGACGCAACTGACTCTTAAAGGGAATGGGAGATGAGTCTCTGATTGGTTTAATGCACGTTATGCTCAAAAGACACCCATAATTCTTTAAGAGAATAAGCACAACCCTGTTAGACCATGCGTCGGGTCGCAAACCATACTTTGCCATCCTTAAAGTGGATAATGCTTTTGCGCCATGCTCTTTAGACTTTGCGCTTAGATCATTAAAATAGAGCCCTTAACCAAAATGTATGGATAAGGAAAAAACATTTGGAAAAAAATACAATTAAGTACAAAATTAAAACTTTAGTTAAATAAATAACTAATGCTTAGATAATTAACATTGAATTTTTTATTTAATTGTTTTTATAACTCAAACTATTACTGCAAAATCATCAACACACCCAGCATATAATACTTTTACTGAGGTCTCACCATTCTTAAGTATTTTAAATGCATTTAGAAATCTAAACTATAAGTAATCAAACTGAGTCACTTCTGGAAACATTCCTAAATCAAAAGAGCACTTTGCACGACACCTAAACAATTTCTTGGCATAAAGCAAAGCCACGTGTTTAGCCCAAGTTCAAGAATTCATCTGGAATATGAACCAACCTTCATTCTTTCAACTCACTCTCTCTAACCAAACTTTGAGTTTAGCACATCATAATCAATGCTGTTTTTTTTTCTTTCTCTTGTCATTCCTTTAAAATAAAGCTCTCTGTTGTTCGCTTTGAAGTATGGGTTCACTGTGCACAGTTCACATGAGAAAAAAAGTTAATAATATTTAAAAGACAGTTTGCTTTTACAAATGACATATCATTAAATCCTGACTCTAAAACGACCAATTCTTCTTCATTATATTTTAGGAATTACAAGCAATGATTCAAGCAAGTTAATTTAAACACTGCAAAACTCATTATCAGTGTGATTAATAATAACTGATTCCAATTATAGTGTAACATTTTCATAAAAATTGTTCCAATAATTTCATCGGTCTTTAAAATGATGTATTTCTTGTTCACACTGACTGCTCCTGCTGATCTCTTAATGGATGTTTTTTGTCATCCTGAAACATCTCGCAGTCTGCTCTTAGGATAAATTTGGGGTAGCAGACCAGTCTGGACAGATTGTCACCAGTCTAAAAGTATTTTGTAGATTTTGTACAATAGTGTATGTACAAATCTTGAAAAAGACTTTAAATTCCTTCTCAGACCTTTTTTTAGGGAGGGTATGGGGGACTAAAGCTGTTATCTTTACATTTTAAGCTTCATTGTGCTCCATTTCGAATCAGTTAAATTCATTTGTTATTTTAAATGTATATGGTTTAGAAAATATTTTGTTGATTATGATGAAATGTATTTCCTTTAAAGAATTGTTTTAAGTTTATGATATTATGTTAGAAATAAAAAAATAAAAAGTAATTTTGCCACATTTATATCCCTATGAAAGATTTTATTATTTTTTGTTTATTTATTTATTTTTTACTTTAAATAAAGACCATTCCACATTTAAAAATCCAATGAACTTAAAATACATATTTTTAGATGTTAATTTTTAGGATATCTATGAGCTAGTGTGCCCCAAAACTGACAAAATTTGCATTTAGAAGATATAAAACTGAAAGAAGCACATAAAGCTTGTAGTTTGTCACTTCTGCCTAAATGGATCAACGGTTTTATTCAAATAACCTCACGCTACAGTTTCTCATCACATCATAATCAATCAAATGCTCTCTAGCATTGGTCCTCATCCACCTGGGCGAGAACTGGTACAGGTCTGCGGATCAATTGGTACCGGGCCACACAAAAAATCATAAATTTTCACCCTTTATTTATTATCTGAGTCTGAACGATCTTTTATTTAAAAAATATATATATTTTGAAAAATAACCGTATTCTCTCACTTACATCTCGGTCACTTGAGTGCCCAAATTTAACCCACAAGCAGCAAAATGGGTAAGAAACAGTCATCTTTGGAAAGTTTCATTTCTAAGGGGAATAGGCCAAGTGTAGGACCCTCGAACTGCCAAGGAATGGATTCGCAACCCATTTGTCAACAAATCAGGCAAGTCCACCATGTCTGAGAGAGAAGATCAACTGCTGGAGATTGCAGGATTGCAGGATGGCAGCCTTTTAGGGCCCGTTCGCATATGACATCTTTTCTAGAGTTCAAGCAAGTTCGTTTATTTCCAATGGAGGTGTGCGACTTCCAGACGCTCCCGGTGGAATGAATGTTGCGAGCGCACCATGAGTCACGTTACAAGAACTGATCGATCAGCTTCATACTTTGTACGGAATATACACATTTAGGTAGACTAATTATCTCAGACATACACCAAACACCTAAACACTGCAGTGCTTTGTAATTTTCTTCATAAATAAAACTTATATCAGAGTGACAGCAATGTTTTGTCAGCTTGTCATCCTCTGAGAAAATGGTTGATGGTCACCTAGCAATCTACGAAGCATCGTCCACGTTCCCTCCCGGTCCGTGATAAAAATGGTTAAGTGTTGACTGGTCTGCGGTAAAAAAAAATGTTGGGCACCACTGCTCTCTAGTGTCTGACATGTCCTGTCCCCTTCAAAACACGTCTAATTTGCTTTTCAATTGATGCACTTGAGCTCAATCACTCTCACTGGCAGTGCTGTGGTAAAACAAAACACTTTTGCTGGGTTTTTTTTAAGGGGAGGAGCCGAACACTGAATAAAAATGTGCATTTCAAAGCACTTCAAGGGACCTTTAATTGTGACTGATTACACTACCGTGACCATTTTAATATCAACATTAGATTTTTTTTTCATTCAAAAAATATTTCAGTCTTCAGTCAAAAGATTTAAGTCTCTCCAATTCACATATTATGTTCTAAGAGAATGCACTTTTTTTAAAATGTACATACTGATATTAGACAATGCAGAGACATCAGTGAGTGAGTTAATGAAAGCAAATATTTTATGTTTTTATTGTAATGAGTTAAAATTGTAAAAAAAAAAATATATATATATATATATATACTGCATTAGGTAATAGGATTTAAAGTAATATTTTCTATCTATTTTTTAATATTATGAAAAAAACGCTGAAGATTATCTATGGCAACTTTAATGTAATATAGTTTGGTATATTTACCTTTGGCCCACAGCTCTAAATGATATTTAGTTTTTGGCCCTTCATATGAAAAAGTTTGGATACCCCTGCTTAAAATGAACAAAATAAAACTAACATCTATTTTTTTTAATTATTTAAATGTCATGGGACCTTTAAGAACATCAAAAATGACAGTGTTCAGTGTTTAAACAAATTCATTCTTTTTATAGACATTATAAGACTTAATCCAAAACAAAGATATTAACTAAAAAAGGCTTTTCCGTCAGCCGTTTCATAGCATGTAGTAAGTTACTTCAAAACTAAACAAGCTTGGATAATGACAGCAGTTCACATGAGAAAGGAGCAGGCATGCGGCAGTATAAACAAACAATAAATGCATTTTGGTGAAAATTGAATCATCACGGTCTCCGGAATTTGATCAATTTTGTTCTCAATCTGCTTCATCACTTTTGTTGTTGTTGTTTTTGTTAAAATGGTAAGATCTGTAATTCACAGACTCCGATGTTTCTCTATTACAAATGTTGCATGCTTTTCAAGCAGAAACATTATCCCAGTTGTAACTCAATAAGCCAGGCATTGATCTGTTGTTCTGGCTCAGAAGGAGTGAAATTTTAAGTGCATAAAGCTGTTCTTTTGCTCATCACATGCCTTCCATTGTTCCCTAAATCCAGAGTAAGACTCATTGTTCAGGCAGTCGGCGAAGAGAGACCAGTCCAGCATTTTGACTGCAGGTGTTGAGTCAATATTGCTATTTAAACAAAAATGTTCATCATGTGGAACTTGCCATTGATAATTTTGTGTTAATTCTCTTTTTTTTTTTTTAGAATTTTTGTTTCTGAACAAGAAGTAAATAACAAGAGCAAAGTTATCTTGTTGAGAGTTCTAAAGAAGCCTTTCACTCATTTAAAGATATACAGGTACACTTTGGTATGAATGTTAGGATGGACCATAACCATCTTTTCACACTAATAGCAAAAAATAATCCAACTACAGTAGTGATTCTCAACTTGTAGAGTGCATTTATTAGCGTGCACCTAATCTATCTGTTCCAGTTCTTATTATTATTCTTCAGACTTCTTCTTCCACTCTGGGAGTCTATGGCAGCCCTATGAACCATTTGCAGCATTTGCGCAAACTGTGGCACACTGACAGAGGACAGTCTGATCTTCAACCATAAAAAATTGGACTCTCTAACTCAAACTCTCTAGCGTCACCACTTGTCCAAAGTTTCTCTAATGTTTGTCTTTATAACTTTTGAACCGAATGGGCTACAATGAAAATTATTTTTACCTCTGATTCCTCAAGACAATTCAAATGCACCATATGATGTTATTTTCCATCATGTAATTTATGGAATTCAAGTTGATTAGTCGAACCGTTTTTGTTTTACTTGCAAACAAATCTAATGTAGAGCTTGTAAAAATGGACTTGAGGCAATATTTCCGTAACGCATTGACGTATTCAAACCAAACATGGTGTGGTTTTTGATTACCTGCAGTGTTTTGTCGCACTGCCCCCAAGTGGTCCGGAGATATAAATGTGGTATTTTTTTGCATATAACCTCTCAACCCTTTATCCAAAATTCATAAAAATGGTCTCTTTACATCCAGCGGAGCATGCCGAGTGAGACAATGTCTAATTTCCCAGGTCAGCCATTTTGTCTGGTGGCCATTACATACTTAAAAGGTATTCAAATACTCATTGTTTCACTTTGTCTGATGCTCCTTACTAACCTTGCTGCTTTTGGCCTTTGGACTGCTTTGCTCATTCTGCCTCTGGACTGCTTTGCTCAGTCTGCCTCTAAAGTGCTTGTCCCCTTAATGGATGCTTGCAGTCATAGTTATTATTATTATTATTAATCATTCATTCATTCATTCATTCATTCATTCATTCATTTTATAATAAAGAGACTAAACCGAAAAGAAATTGAACGAATGAATGAATGATTCATTCATTAATTTTTCTTTTTGATTCAGTCTCTTTATTAATCAAGGGTCGCCACAGCGGATTGAACCACCAACTTATCCAGCATATGTTCTAGGCAGCGGATGTCCAGCAGATGTGGGAATCAAGGTGATATGATCTGTGTGCTATTTAGCTAAAATGGGCTTATGTTCAGCATTTATATTCAGATTTATAATAATAATTATTCATTTAAATAACTAATTAATAATTGTGTGATTAATTTTACCTTATTATATAAGGTAAAATATATAATAATCCTTTTTGGGTGAATTACTGCACTAAAACCATTTATCTGCTGCTATACATGCTACATAAATTGTCAGTAACATACTTGAAAATGGTATGTAGCCAAAATTATTCATACCAGTGGCAAATTTTGACATTAAAGGTGCAGTAGATGATTGTCTTCAGAAACATTTTTGTTGTGCCTGTTGAAAGTCTCTTCACATTCCAATAGTAATGATTAAAGTAAATGATCTAAATGTATTTATACGTATTTTTTAATTCTGGGTAAGGCATAAGACAAAAAAAATGTTCGTCTGATTCAAATTTGTCAGGCCAATAATTCCCATAATTCTGATAAGTAGCCCAAACTGTCGGTCAACAAATGTAGATTTGAACAACTGCACACCCATTCACGCAAATCCGTCGTTTGCACATTCACACGCGTTCATGTGGACATGAGTGAGAAGGTGACGGCGGTAAAAACAAATGCTGAATCAAAACTTTTTCAAATCTTGGATCAATATTGGAGTTACTTTTGCACGCTGGAGGATGACACCATGGCTGAAGTATTTCTTTTAGACAGGTAATGTTATGTTTTAAAACTATTTTAGTCACGCAAAGCTGACATGTTGTGCTATGAATGGGTTATATGCACGGAAGTTTTGTTCAGCCACTGAAATCTTACGGCGAAAGATTCGTGTGATTATTTTTAATTTCATAAGTGACCTTTTACAACATAGATTTTTATTTTGTTTAACAACTAAACATAACTAAATAGCGCTATTCCACCCCTGCTTTACTGAGGTAAAGTTGGTTTCATATTCACATCACTTTGGTTTAGTTTTAAACAATGACAACCTGTGACACACTCCCTATATTGTTTATCACGCTACTTTGAATATTCAGTCTGAAATATCATGTAAGTATGGCTTGGTAATAAGTGTAATAAGTGTTACTGCACGCCACCGGCCAAGTACTAAGCATACAGTGTTGGCTTTAGGACAAAGCTCATGAGAGAGTGAGACCAGCGATCCTTGCATGCATGAAATATTGCAAATTATGACAAGTTTCGCTTGCTACACAACTGAAAACTTGCTAGATATAATAAAATTTTTCGTTCAGAATTGTAGCATTATAAAATACTGGCTAATGACATGCTCTAGTGGGTTGTCTACTGTCATCTTTAATGTGCATGTTCATGATATCATGAAATGTGGCTTTGGACAGCAGGGGAGGGACTGTGTTTCAAAGATATTATGCTAACAGACAGCATTTTGGCAAATCACCTATTGCACCTTAAATTTCAGGAATCTCTGCTGCAATTATGACTCAAACCTTTTGACCTTTTTATAAAGTAATTAACAAGCTTAAATTAAACACTTTATTTGTGCTATCCATCTAAAATAAAATAGACTTATTTTTATTTATATTTGTAATATTAATAATTAATTTAAATAACTAATTAATAATAATTTTGTGATTAATTTAACCTTAATGACAGAATAATAATTTTGGGGTGAATTATCGCACTAAAACATTTTATCTACTGATATACATGCTACATAAATTGTCAGCTACATACTAGAAAATGGTATGTATAGCCAAGCCTGGAATTATTCATACCTGTGGCAAATTCTGAATTAAAGTTTTAAACTTGCTGGTGAATAACTAAAGGTGACTTTATGCCAGAATTTGCTAGGGGTATAATTAATTTTGGGCTTGACTGTTAACAAAAAAAATTTATAAAAAAAATATATAAAAAAAAAAAAATAATAATAAAATAAATAAATAAATTTATATATATATATATATATATATATATATATATATATATATATATATATATATATATATATATATATATATATATATATATATACACACATACGCACACACACACACACACACACACACACACACACACACACACACACACACACAGACACACACATACATACATACATACATACATACATACATACATACAGTTTAAGTCAGAATTATTAGCCCCCCTTTGTTTTTGTTTTTTTGTTTGTTTTTTTTTTTATATTTCCCAAATTATGTTTAACAGAGCAAGGACATTTTCACAGTATGTCTGATAATATTTTTTTTCTTCTGGAGAAAGTCTTATTTGTTTTATTTTGGCTAGAATAAAAGCAGTTTTTAATTTTTTTAAAACAATTTTAAGGTCAAAGTTATTAGCCCCTTTGAGCTAAACTTTTTTCGATAGTGTACAGAACAAACCATCGTTATCCAATAACTTGTCTGATTACCCTAACCTGCCTAGTTAAGTCTTTAAATGTCACTTTAAGCTGTATAGAAGTGTTTTGAAAAATATCTAGTCAAATATTATTTACAGTCATCATGGCAAAGATAAAATAAATCAGTTATTAAAGATAAGTTACTAAAACATTATGTTGAGAAATGTGTTGAAAAAAAATCTTCTCTCCGTTAAACAGAAATTGGGGAAAAAATAAAAAGGGGGGCTTATATATATATATATATATATATATATATATATATATATATATATATATATATATATATATATATATATATATATATATATATATATATATATATATATATATATATATATACTTTTTTGTAGACTAATATTTTTGGTTGTTGATTTACATAGATTTTTTTCAATTAGCAACCGTACAATAATTTCTGTGTCTTCATTTAGTTTTTCATAACCATGTTCACCCTCTGTGTGACCCCTGGGATTTTACAGGCAATTTTTGCAGCTGTGCTTTTAAGATGTAAATGCGTCTTTGCATGTGAAATGAGTAACAGTGCTTTGCTGCGAGCAGTAAGCTTGCTTTTGGGCCCAGTTTACTTTGTGCAGCCCTATCTTTCAAAAGCAGCCTTTCTGAATTGCCTGCTTAGCAATGTGAAACCTAAAACACAACCCAAACTGAAATATACCTCTAGAGTATTAAGATCAGACTGAAATGATCATGGTCCTTGTAATGAGCATCTCTGTGAGAAAACATGTGCCAAAAGTGCTACCCAAAAACTTTACCACAGTTTACTGCTCTTGTTAGTTCTTATAGTGTTTAAGAATATTATCTTCTATCTTTTCTTTAAAGTCCAACATGACAGAAAATGGAAGTATCTGAACATCAAATAGCAGCTGTTAACATTTTTTATCTTTTATTAAGATTTTGGAGCGAGCCAGTTTGGCAGTAAAAACAAAATTCATACTAAAACTCTTTAGACTGAGAAATTATTTCCAAGAAAAACAAAAAGACAAAGTAATACTAAATAATTATTATGAGTAACTGTAAATATAGTACAATAAAATTCCATTACAGTTAATTTATTTACTAACATGAACATGAGGTAACAAGAACTAAGAATAAACTACTTTAACTAATGCGAAGACGCAAAAGGACAGTCGGTAGCACCACTGAAAGCTTCCATCATCCAGGTATTGTTTCTGGAGGAGTTGATGAACTCACAGAGAAGGGTGCACCTCTAAAAGGATCTAGTGGACTCAGACACGGCTCCACATGAATCAACCCTGTTTATTAGTCTTCCTAAAACACATAAACACAGGTACTCTCTCCATAAAATTCATGTTAGCCATTTAGCAATGAAGATAAAGTCACCGGGCAGACAGAAGCCCTGCCCATGATGCAAATCTGTGTCTATTGTGAAGTGAATTTGACACGCAAATGAAGCGGATTTGACACGTGAATGAAGCGAGTAAATTCACTTGTCTATAAAAACTCACTTGTTCAATTGTCTATTGACGCGTAAATAGCGCAATTTATTCACCCATTCTGCGTCTGGTGTGAACACAGCATACGGGCCTTAACATACACCCGGCGCATTAAGGCGCAAGATGTGTTTGGCATGATTTGTTGGTATTTTCAGACCAATGCTAGCCTAATTTTCACGTTTTGCGCCATGTTGTTTATATAGGAGGCGCAAGGAGGTGTGTTAAGGTGCATTGTTGGCATGTTGCTATTTTGAAGAACTGAAGTAGACCACGCCACTAGACAACTAGTAGACAACTAAAAGCTGGTCTAAAGTCCAGGGCAGAGCGCTTTAGTTATTCGATTATGCAGGTCCAAACGCTTACACACTGCTTAATACACAGAGGATGTACAGCAATACACATATCTTTACATATGAAAATTTAAGGATTAAAATGTTACAAAAAATATTATTTTCTACGTAAATATAAAAACCACTACCTGCATGCCTTCTTCGCCGAGGGGCTTTTTTCAGTTTATTTATGACAATTTGCATTTGTATAATCTTATTATTATTAGCAGCATTATTTATTATATCACCATATAGAGTATAAAAATAATCAGAATCAGAATCAGTTTTATTTCCAAGTGTGCTTTACACACACAAGGAATTTGTTTTGGCTACAGAAGCTTCCAGTGTCCATAAAGTGACAAGTGACAACACAAAAAATATGAAAAAAAATAATAATAATAATAATTATCATTAAACAGATGGGGTTAGTCAAGAAACCTGGATGTTGAGTTGTATGTACAGATTGTTATAAATATACAGGTTATAAGGTGCTGTGTACAAGTACGAATGTAGAAAGTATTGCATTGTATATTGATATAAGGTGCTGTGTACAAGTGTGTATGAGAAAGTATTGCACATATTTATTGCACAGTAGGGGAATATTTAACTGTTCATAAGGTAGACAGCCTGAGGAAAGAAACTGTTTTTGTGCTTGGTGCTCTTAAGCGCCGACCAGACAGTAACAGTTCGAACAGGTAGTGTGCTGGGTGTGAGGTGTCCAGAGTGATTTTGCGAGCCCTTTTACTCACTCTGGAAGAGTACAGTTCTTGAAGTGTAGGAAGGGTTGTGCAAGTGATTCGTTCAGCAGTCCAGACTATTCGCTGTAGTGTACGGAGGTCGGTTTTGGCAGCTGAGCCGAACTAGATGGTGATTGAAGTGCAGAGGATGGATTGGATGACAGCTGAGTAGAACTGTACGAGCAGCTCCTGTGGCAGGTTGAACTACCTCAGCTGACGAAGGAAGTACAGTCTCTGCTAGGCTTTCTTCACAATAGAGTCTATGTGAATGTCCCACTTCAGATCCTTAGAGATGGTGGTCAACAGATACCTGAATGACTCTACTGCAGCCACAGTGCTGTTCATGATGGTGAGTGGGGGGAGTGCAGGGGGGTTTCTCCTGAAGTCCACTGTCATCTCCAATGTTTTGAGCGTGTTCAGCTCCAGGTTGTTGTATCTGCACCATAACGCCAGCCGCTCCACCTCCTGTCTCGTCACCGTTCTGGATGAGGCCGATAACAGTAGTGTCGTCTGCAAACTTAATGAGTTTGATGGAGGGGTTTTTTGCAGTGCAGTCGTTGGTGTACAGGGAGAAGAGCAGTGGGGAGAGAACACATCCCTGGGGGGCACCAGTGCTGATGGTGCGGCTGTCGGATGTGATTTTGCCCATTCTGACTAGCTGTTGTCTATCTGTCAGAAAGCTGGTGATCCATTGACAGACAGAGCTAGGAACAGAGAGCTGGGCCAGTTTGTACTCAAGCAGTGATGGGACGATGGTGTTAAAGGCAGAACTGAAGTCCACAAACAGAATCCTTGCATAGTTCCCTGGTTTGTCCAGATGTTGTAGGGTATAATGCAGTCCCATGTTGACTGCATCATCCACAGACCGGTTTGCTCTATAGGCGAACTGCAGGGGGTCCAGCAGGGGTCCAGTGATGTTCTTCAGATATGCTAGCACCAGTCTTTCGAATGACTTCATGGCCACAGATGTTAAGACCACAGGTCTGTAGTCATTGAGTCCTGTGATCTTTGGCTTCTTCGGGATTGGGATGATAGTAGAGGACTTAAAGCAGGATGGAACTTTGCGCTGTTCCAGTGATCTATTGAAGATATGTGAGAAAACGGGAGCCAGCTGGTCAGCGCAGGTTCTCAGACAGGCTGGTGAGACACCATCTGGCCCTGGTGCTTTCCTTCTCTTCTGTTTACTGAAGATCTGACACACATCATCCTCACTGATCTGAAGTGCAGGGGGGGAGAGGAAGATGGCTGGAGGTGTTGATGGCTGTGTAGGGAGATGGTCCAGGCTGTGTTGATGTGGTATTGATGGCCTTGTAGGGAGATGGTCCAGGCTGTGTTGATGTGGTGTTGATGGCTGTGTAGAGAGATGGTCCGGGCTGTGTTGATGTGGTGTTGATGGCTGTGTAGGGAGATGGTCCGGGCTGTGTTGATGGCTGTGTAGGGAGATAATGCGGGCGGGTGTGAGGTGTCTGGTCATAGGTGTCAAATCTAGAGTAGAACATATTCAGCTCGTTTGCAATATGTTTATTGCTGTCGATACTGGGGGACAGTGTCTTGTAATTAGTGAAACCTTTTAAGCCTCTCCACACTGATGCAGGGTCGTTAGCTGAAAACTGGTTTTGCAGCTTTTTGGCATAGCTTTTCTTAGCCACATCAATCTCCTTTGTCAATGTGTTTCTGGCCTGATTGTACAAGATCCTGTCACCACTCCTGTAAGCATCCTCTTTGGCCTGACAAAGCTGTCTGAGTTTTGGTGTGAACCATGGTTTATCATTGTTAAATGACAAGTAGGTCCTGGTAGGGATGCATAACTCCTCACAGAAACTAATGTATGATGTTACAGTCTCTGTGAGCTCATCCAGATCTGTGGCTGCAGCTTCAAAAACATTCCAGTCAGTGCATTCAAAACAGGATTGTAAGATCTGCTCTGTGTCGTTGATCCATCTCTTGACAGTCCTTAATACTGGCCTAGTAAGTTTTAAGTTTTTGCCTGTAAGTTGGTATAAGATGAACCAGGCAGTGATCGGAGAGTCCTAGAGCTGCTCTGGCGACGGAGCGATATGCATCCTTTATTGTGGTGTAGCAATGGTCCAAAATGTTATTGCCTCTGGTGGGGCATGTAATGTGCTGTTTGAATTTAGGCAGCTCATGTGTGAGTTTTGCCTGATTAAAGTCCCCAAGTATGATAAAAACAGAGTCCGGGTGTTGTTGTTCTGTCTCTGTGATCAGATCAGCCAGCTGTTGCAGCGCAGTACTCACGTGTGCTTGCAGTGGAATGTAAACACAGACGAGAATGAACGAGGAAAATTCTCTTGGTGAATAAAAAGGCTTACAGTTAATGAAAAGCACTTCCACATCAGGACAGCACATCTTCTTTAACACAGTTACACCCGTACACCACCTTCTGTTGATGTAAAAGCATGTCCCACCACCGCGCAGTTTGCCCATTGACTCCGTATCGCGATCTGCTCTGTACAGCTGAAAGTCCGGTAGGTTTAATGCGATGTCCGGAATGGCTTCGTTTAGCCAGGTTTCCGTGAAACACAGGACAGCAGAGTTGTTAAAGTTCTTGTTTTTGCATGTGAGCAGAAGTAGTTCTGAAGCCGCGCTGTCTTAGCCTGACGAGCGCGCTGGCTCGCTTCCCACGCTTGCGCGTCTTGTAACGTTTCCACAGTGCTGCTGCTCCGCAGACTACAATGTTCCGCAAAACGCCACAAAAATCAAAATCCAGTTCTTGATTAGTTGGTGTGCACTGCCGAATGTTCAGCAGCTCGTCCCTGGTGTAACTGATCATGTTTGATAAACATAAAACAGGACAGATGAACAAAAACAGTGCAAACACTGGAGAGCTCCACACCGAGGCGGCCATTCGCGGCGCCATGATGTGTTTGGATATAACTTTTTATGACAACACGAAAGTAAAAGAGTAAAAGTAAAGACAAAGTAAAGAGGCCGAATGGAGGAGGCTCATCCCCGGCCTGATAATTTATATTTTTGCTTTTTTACAACAAAATCTTGCCTATTTCTAGCTCTAAGATGCAAGATTTTGTGGTTAAATTATAGAAATATGTCTTTTTAATTAATATTACTGATGTTTTTTATTTCCACTGAGCACCAGAAGTCTACTATATAAAGAAAAATCCTGTATGCTGTCCTCAAAATCTTTAGGTTATATTTAATTGAAGAAAGAAATTAAAATTATGGATGGCAAGTAGGAAGGTAAATAATCAGAATTTCTTTCAAATTAAATTTTAACTACTTTAAAAATGCAGATAATTAAGCAGTCACTAGACTAACATTAACTGCTCAGGGCTGCTGAAAGACTGGAGCTACTTTAACACACTGACCAACGCGAAGGTCAAAGACGAAGTAGCAGTGGCAAAAAACTCTTGAATTTTTCCCAAATAAATCAGCCACTATCTCTGTAGAAAATAGCACACATACTCCCCTGCCATATCAACAGACAGCTCTTGACTCAAATATACAACCTTCCTAACAACCATCTTCATTCAATCTCAGGCACAACCCTACTCCAAAGTCTAATTTCAGATTCCATCAATTTATGCTATGAGGACAATACCCTTCCAACAATATGCCACATTCATATGCATGGGTACACATATACAACCTTGAAAATCCCTGTAAAATGAACATCCAGAGGATTCAGAGAGGTTGCGCAACAAAATAATGAACTCTAGCTGAATAGAGAATTTTAAACAAGAGGTTTTCATAAAAAAGAGAAAGTGCTCAGAAATGCTATGGACAATATGCATACAATACTAAACCTGCTTAAACAAATTGTTTTCTATATAAGCCTTGCAGTTGATTATTATGATTATTACTGTTCATTCATTTTCCTTCGGCTTAGTCCCTTTACTCATCAGGGGTTGCCACAGCGGAATGAACTACCAACTTATCCAGCATATGTTTTACATAGCGGATGCCAGTCCAGCTGCAACCCAGTACTGGGAAACATCCATACACACTCATTTATACTTATACACTACAGCCAATTTAGTTAATCCAATTCAACTATACTGCATGTCTTTGGACTATGGGGGAAACTGGAGCAACCCGTAGGAAACCGAGGCGAACAGGGGGAGAACATGCCAACTAGCCCAGCTGGGATGCGAACCAGCGACCGTCTTGCTGTGAGGCAACAGTGCTAACCAATGAGGCACTGTGTCGCCCCCAAGTATTATTCCAGCTGTTGTTATTGTTATTATTTGTGTTTTTAATCAATGTTAGTTCAGTTAAATACCAAATTGAGATCAATATACTGAAATTGTCAGGCAGTCATTACAGCTACCTCCCCCACCTGGATCCAAGTTTCCCCACTCACAAACTTGATTACTGATTCACCCCTTTATAAACAGTCACCCAGCATTTACCCAGGGTCCGGTCAAGAGTTCACACCCATGTCTCACCTGGATTAATGATGGTTTCTTCTTCTTACTATCTCTTTATCTCCTAGTTTCCTCCTCTTCTGGTCTCAGCATCTTCTGTGTTCTTGTGAATCACACCGTTACCCACATACAAAGACTTTCAGATAACCTCTCTCACCATAAACATAACCTGCTCTGCAAAACTGTTCACAATCCTGTAAATAAACATACTTGGTTCTTGGTTCATGTAAAAGAAGACCGGACCTACCCCACTGCCCCATTTATCCTCAACCACCCGCACACATGGATCCCTTCACCAAGTTGGTCATCGCATTCAAATCCTCAACAATATCAGTATAACCACACCAACCATCTGCCTCTGCAAGCTCCATGCCATTACCATCAATGTATTCAGATGACTCAGCTCAGTGCAGAGCTTTTTTACTTTATGTTACTTGTTACCACAACAGTTTTCCATGGAGCACTCCAAAGTGGTCTTCCTCATTTCCCACCTAACTGGAAAAGCATTCTTATGGGTTACTATAAGTCTACATCAGGGGTATACAAATTTAATCCTGGAGGGACAGTGTCCTGCAGATTTAACTCCAACTTGCCTCAACACTCTTGAAAGAATGTTTCTAGAAAGTCTAGTAGGACCTTGATTAGCTAGCCCAGGTGTGGTTGAAACTAAACTTTGCAGGACACCAGCCCTCCAGGGCCGAGTTTGAACACCCCTGGTCTACATGGAATGCAAACAGTCAAATAATCAATTCATATGCTCATTTCACTAATCATTTTTCTAAAGTTTTTAATATGGCCACTGAAGCACTCTTCATCTCTGATCAGATGTTCCTACAAGGTGCCTCCATTATTACAGTGTTCGCACTCCTGTCCGGACACTGGCAATGGCAATGGAGTGGAACTGAATCAGCACTCATAAGTTCATACCAAGGAGTCTTAAATCCTAATGTTCATTCAGCAATTGTGATGTATGATCACACCACTGGATTAGAGAACCTCATGCCAAGAGCCATCCACATATCCCAACAACTAGCCACTTGCAATATTCCAGAAACCACTCACCAATCCACCTCTAATGCTGCCTGTCCTCTAATGCCAGATCCCATGCATGTGGATAGTACCAGACCCTCATACACAGACCATGCACAACACCTGGTGGCCAGGCTGTGTTTATACTGCGTTACCCCCTGTCATTTCATAAAGGACTATGCCACTAAGCTACCATGTCCAGTGTAAAGTACTATTCAACACACATCTGAAGTAATAAACGTATGCCACATTCCAGTAATGCTTTTCATAATCCTCTGTGTCTGTCCTTGTTGATTCAGGTTCCACCAGCAACTTCAAACACCAAACGAGTATATGTAGATTCCTACTCACCCAAAAACATCATCAAAAGGTAGAAATTATTTAAGAATAAACAACTGGACATGGCCTAGTAAAATACTCCTCTCCTGTTCTTCAAATGCAAGTCGGAGTTCTTCATAACAAGGACATTACTTTTTAGGTACTAAAGGGATCCATCATTGTCATCATCCTGCGAAGGCTCTGACTGGCTAAACATTCTTCTGAATTCAGATGGGACCCCTTTGAAATCACATGCTGGTGAGAGTACTGTCAATAGAAGTGGCTTTTCATATTCCTGCCTCTACCAAGATTAAAATCCACGGGACCGTGCTATAGAGCTGCTGTCTGAAGCTAAAATGCCTTAATGTTGAGATTATGACCTGTCTATTCAAGAGTGCAAAGCTATGGAGGAGTAAGCAGAAGAGGCTCTTCAAAAGGGATTTATATGTGCATCGACATCACTGTCCACTTCCAACTTTTTCTTTTTGGGCAAGAAGGATGGAGGTTGTCAACCCTGAAACGATTACCGGACATTTAACTCTCAGATCATCCAGCCGCCCTACCCACTTCCCATGGTCCCAGCAGCCTTGGAGGACCTCAGAGAAACTTACGTTCCTCCAAGTTAGACCTGCAGAGTGCCTACAACCTCATTTGAATCAGAGAAGGTGACGAGTGGAAGACATCTGTCATCACTTTTAACTGGGCACTATGAATAACAATTTAAGCCATATGGATTTTCCATCTTCCAGACCTTTATGACTCTACCTGGAATCAGAGTCTCCTGCCCTGAAAGAAGTCCCCGCTATATCGCTTATATATTTCTCAATACAGAGGCAGATTGGCCATGTCACATATTCAGCTCTACCTCCCTCTCAGGTACAGAATTCATCCAGCATTCCATATTTCTCTACTAAAACCTTTGTGACAGGGGCTGCCAGCCCTGAGATGAATTTCTCTACTCCACCAATAATCTATCAGGTATGGGAGATCTTGGATTCATGACACTGGAGCACCCACCTCGAGTATGTGATAAACTGGGAGGGGTATGGACCAAATAAAAGATCATGGATACCCAGAGTAGTGAATTCCATCAAGTGTATCCAGACTGTCCAGCCCCTGGAGGAGGGGTAATGTCAGGCAGTCACCTCAGCCATCTCACCACCTGGATTCCAATTGGTAACACTTTATTTTGATGGTCCATTTGGGTATTAGTAGACTGTCTGCTTAATATCTGTTTATACTTTTCCTTCAACAGACATTTAACTGACTATAAGAAACTTTGCAAGTATATGTAAACTTACACTAACCCTAACGCCAACCCTAACTCCAACCTAACAGTCTATTTATAATCTAATGAGAATTAGTTGACATGTTGATGCAATGTAACAAATGGACCATCAAAATAAAGTTTGACCTTCCAATTTCCCCACTCAGAATCCCCTGATTACTGATTCAACACACTTGTGCACTCCCACATCTGCCCAGTTTATAAATAGTCACTCTGCACTTACCCAGCATCCAGTCTACAGTTCACACCTATTAAATACCTAACTTACCTGGATTAACAATTGTCTCTTCGTTTTATAGTTCCTTCGTCTCCTGATCTCAGCGTTCCACTGGGTCATACTGTCACCCGCATACAAAGACTTTCAGATAAGCTCCCTCACAATAAACGTTACCTGCTCTGCACTATAGTGTACAATCCTGTCACTAAACACACCTGTTACTTGCACTTACCCTGTCTTCAGTTTCCTTGTGTGTGTGACAAACCTTTTATATTTTTTATTTTTTTTACGATGATATCACAATATTTTTTAAACAATTCTTGTCATTGTCGGCGCCAATAGTCTAGTGGTACACGGAAGTGCTCACAGTGACCCAAGTTCAATTCCCGGCTCAAGGTCGTTTGCCAATCTTTCCCCTCTCTCTGCTCTCAATTCTTGTAATTACCTTTATATATTTTAGAACTGAATATTTATTTCCTGCAATTAAAACTTTAAACTTTATGAATTGGCCTTTTTGCACTTTATTTCATGAGTTTTTTTTATCCGCAAAACTTCAGTTGGCTGTATTTAGGGCAGTTAGCTTGTTGTTGTTCATAAAATCACCATGTGCTTGTTCAAAAATAGCTAGCTTGACTATAATTATATTACATAAAAGTAAGAATATCTGTTAATTTCACATGTAACAGTTTCACAATAGCTATTCCAACAATGTCTACAGACTGGTCTCGAGATCCCGTTTGGCTAAGGTGCCTCCAACATTGTTAGTCAATGGGTAAGCATTATTGAGTGCTAGAAAAGAAAAATCTCTCAGTGCTTTGAAAAGTAATTGCACACCTCTCCTCAACTAACCACATGATTTGAGGTATCATTCATGTCTGTAGCACAAACGGTTAGTCTAAATCCCTAACCCTTTGAATGAGCAGTATTACTGATGGCTGCCTTAAGCCGCAGTAAAGAAAAACAGATGGCCACGAAAAGAGTTTGGAAGTAAAATTGTTTCTTTTCCACATTTCTTATTTTAAATTCAAAAGATTAAATAGTAGGAAGCAATTGTAGTAAAGGGGAGGGAAAGAGGGAAAAAGAGCAAAAGATTGTTGGGTTGCGTCTCAGGTACATGCCTTCATTCGTTTCAGTGGATTATTCATTTCCTTTTGAAGTGAAGCTGCTCGCCCAGCGAGGAATGTCTGAAAGGCAGCTGAAAGGAGACTCTCATATTTCTCCAAGAGCAGCTTGTCATCTGGGGGGTAAATACGTCTGTATGGAGAGAAAGAGAGAGAGGGGGAAAAAAAGGTTTTATCTGATTATCTGATTTAGCAGCCTGGTCTGCCTGCTTTTCTAATCACTTAAACAAACCTCGATCGTTCTTTTCACACATACATTTGTCCATTAATGCTGTGTATCTTTTAATGATTAATAAACTTGTCTTTATATTAGACGCTAAGACTAAACAAAAGCCAAAGATGTGTAAACATCAGCCTATATCTATGTGATGGATCTTCAGATCAGCTCCATTTTGGGTCATATATATAACCAAAACCAGCAACTGGCTTTGCTTCAGCCCCAGGTTGAACAAAAGACGTCAGATGGAGACCCGCTACAGCACGAAAATTGTGCTTTTTTAATGTATTACTATATTTAGTAACACTGAAATACACATATTTTCAGTAACACACGTTTGGTTTTGTTCACTAATAGTGGACGTATTAATCTACACTACCTGGCAAAAGTCTTGTCGCCTATCCAAGTTTTAGAAACAACAAACAATAATTTGATTTTCAGTTGATCATATGAAGTGGCTTATATAAAATGCAAAGGCCTCTAGAATATGCTTATTTTACCAATATACAATATGATTATGCCTTGATTTTGAATTATTTAATTAAGACAGTGAGGTCTGACTTTTCTCAGACAAAAGTCTTTTTACTTAACAGAAATAATGTACAGTATAGAATATAAAGTCATGGTGCTTTGGAAAAAGAATTAATATTGTGTATGACTCCCATGAGCTTGGATGACTGCATCCATACATCTCTGCAATGACTCAAATAACTTATTAATAAAGTCAACTGGAATGGCAAAGAAAGCGTTCTTGCAGGACTCCCAGAGTACATAAATATTCTTTCGGTTGCTTCGATGCCTCCTCCATCATCTTACCCCAGACATGCTCAATAATGTTTATGTCTGATGACTGGGCTGGCCAATCCTGGAGCACCTTGTCCTTCTTTGCTTTCAGGAACTTTGGTGTGGAGGCTGATGTATGAGAAGGATCGCTATCCTGCTGAAGAATTTGTCCTTTCCTGTGGTTTAAAATCTAATGGGTAGCACAAATGTCCTCAGACTGTTGATGTTGCCATCCACTCTGCAGATCTCTCGCATGTCCCCATACTGAATGTAAGCCCAAACCATGACTTTTTCTTAACCAAACTTGACTGATTTCTGTGAGAATCTTGGGTCCATGTGGGTTCCAATAGGTCTTCTGCAGAATTTGTGATGATTGGGATGCAGTTCAACAGATGATTCATGAGAAAAATCTACCTTCTGCCACTTTTCCAAATGATCATCCAGAAGTCAAGTTATTATTTCTTGCTCTTACAACTGGGATCGACGACAAGACTTGTCAGGTAGTGTAGTAATCTTTGTTTACATAAGTAAAAAGAATCCGACTGTTCAAAGTTCTGATCCGTAAATAATATTAACATTCACTCACTTTCCTTCAGTGTATTCCCTTTTTTATCAGTGGTCACCATATTTTAAGAGATGCAACTTTTGATTTTGTTAACGTATAAATTAAAGATAAAATGAACTCCAAGATAAACAAATGCTTTAATTTTAGTATTGCATTAAATACTAAAGTATTTCAGTAGTTATCTAATGTTAACGAATAACCTTCAGTGTTACTATAATACTATGAATCAGATTTACAATAGCAAAATGTACACTGAATAGAAAAAATATATACAGTTGAAGTGAGAATTATTAGCCCCCCTGATTATTTTTTCCCCAATTTCTGTTTAATACAGAGAAGATTTCTTTAACATATTTCTAAACATAAAAGTCTTAATAACTTATTTGTAATAACTGATTTATTTTATCTTTGCCATGATGACAGTAAATAATATTTGACTAGATATTTTTCAAGACACTTCTACACAGCTTAAAGTGACATTTAAAGGCTTAACTAGGTTAATTTGGTTAACTAGGCAGGTTAAGGTAATTAGGCAAGTTATTGTATAACGATGGTTTGTTCTATCGACTATAGAAAAAAATGCTTAAAGGGGCTAATAATTTTAACCTTAAAATGATTTTTAAAAAATTAAAAACTGTTTTTATTCTAGCCAAAATAAAACAAATAAGACTTTCTCCAGAAGAAAAAATATTATCAGACATACTGTGAAGTTTCGTTGCTCTGTTAAGCATGATTTGGGAAAGAAAAAAGAAAAAAAATTCAAAGGAGGGCTATTAATTCTGACTTCAACTGTATATACTTACAACATCTTTGTGTGATTTACTAGTTGTTACAAACATTGAGTTAAATCTAGCATTAGTATTGCAGAAAACTAATAAATCTGCTATCACAACTTTAATGGGACACATCACAATGTCACATCCCCAGTAGATTTATTTCCTTCAGTAGCATTGCTTTTCCTTTTGTAGAAAAAAGAAAGAAAAAAAATCAAACACCAATTGAAAATCACCCCAGCAGACACACATCGTCATAATATTATGTTAATATTAGGTTAGATTTAGGTCGCCAGCATCTAAGGACAATGTTATTTTGATGTCCAATAATGACGTGAAATGACAATGATATTTGGTTGATTTTTTGGTTGTGTTAGAAAGTGACCAAAATCCAACGTCGAGCCAACATCTTAAACCAAGTCATATTGATGTCAAATACTGACATTTAAATATCAGGTATGGCAACCAAAATCCAACATCTGATAGACGTCATAGTGGTAACATCCACACTACATCAAGCTGTAAAATCATTAGACGTTGATATTTGGCTGATTTTAGGTTGTGTTTGAAAGTGACCAAAATCCAACATCCAGCCAACATCTTAAACCAACGTCATATTGACGTCAAATACTGACATTTATATATCAGGTATGGCAACCAAAATCCAACGTCTGATAAATGTCATAGTGGTAACATCCACACATCAACCTGTAACATCCTTAGATGTTGATATTTGATTGATTTTAGGTTGTGTTTGAAAATGACCAAAATCCAATGTCGAGCCAACATCGTAAACCAACGTCATATTGACATATCAAATACTGACACTTATTCGTCAGGTATGGCAACCAAAATCCAACGTCTGATAAATGTCAAAGTGGTAACATCAACACAACTTCAAGCTGTAACATAATTAGACGTTGTTATTTGGTTGTGTTTGAAATTGACCAAAATGCAACGTCGAGCCAACATCTTGATGATCACAAACCAATGTTCTATTGACGTCAAATACTGACATTTATTCCATGGTCTGTTGAAATTCTTGTTTCTGATTGGCTGGAGGGTGTGCATTATTTTCGTTGAAACGCACAGGTAGTTCCAGTCAGTTTTGATCGCAGTTCGAAATATATGCACTTCTCCCAAACGTTTATTACCATAGCAACTCTCATGTGCTGCAGAGGAAACCGATGAGGACTGTTAATGGTGGACAGGAATCCGCAAAATTAGGAAAATACTCATCAATTATGCCAAAAAATCAAGTTTTAAGAGATTTTCTAGTGAGAATAAAGTCCAATCGCCAGTTTATGTATAAGGATAGTGCGTGTTTAAAAATGTTGGAAGCTCCAGGCGGTCAGTGGCAGCTCCGCGAACGGGCAGCTTTCGCAGCATTGAATGTAGGCTAATGTTAAGAGAAAGCCAACATACATCCAGATCCTCCCTCATCAGAGAACTGGTAGAAAGTAGTCAAAAAAAGTGTGACTGGGAATGTCTTATTTGTCCACCTGTGATTGGATTGATGAAATCGCATCTTAATATTAGCAGGTATAAACAACACGCACATGCATGCGCTCTCGCTCTCTCCACCTGTCTGGTCTGCCGGTCAGCCTGTCACAGCGGATTTAGTGGAGGGACTAGAAAATCAAACACATCAAAACTGACAAAAATTTGGACAAATATTGCACTGCAAAGAGCAAAAATATTTTAAACGTATGCCTACCTTGGCTAATGACCATGGAATAAGTGGGATAATCAATAGCTTGCCATGCGTTAAAGCATTTTAATGCACTTCGCTTCCACGTTATGCATTAAAATCCTTTAACGCACAGCTAGCCGTTGATTATCCCTTACTTATATATCAGGTATGGCAATCAAAATCCAACGTCTGATAGATGTCATAGTGGTAACATCCACACAATATCAAGCTGTAACATCATTAGATGTTGATATTTGGTTGTTTTTAGGTTGCATTGGAAAGTAACAAAACTGCAACGTCTGTCCAATGTTGGACATTGCTATGAAAAAGATTTTCATTTCCAAACATAATGCAACGTCCCACAACGTTGGGGTACATTGTCAATCTGACGTCATATTGACATCCTGTGCCTGCTGGGACTGATCATATAACAGTGGCATCTCAATATACAGTGAAGGTCTAACAGTGTGACATTTTAAAAAAAGCTTATTTTGGAATCCAGATTCAACATAATCAAAAGCTCAAGCAATGTAAATGTTCAGATCAGACGATAAACTGCCCCAAATCCATTAACAGCTACAAGCATGATGGACAAACTTGTGTGGGAGAAGTAATCTAGTAAGCATAAGTGGGCTTAGTCTTCAGCATATGGCACATGTTGAAATCTGGGTCTGACCCACAAACCTCAAACACTTTTTTTTCTCATGTTTCAGCATCTTTTGGGGTGTTTTTATTTAGAGTTGAACAGAACAGCAGTTCCATGCAAAAGGAGCAAAATGACCTATTTATGAAGAGGCAATCATTTCCTATTCCTCCTGTGAGGCTCTGACGTAGAGGCTTCTTATTGAAGAGTGATCTGTTGCAATTACCATGTGACTAGAGGAAGAAATGCAGCAGCATTCTAAATGATGCAATTGCCACCCTGCTTGTATGGTAAATGCAAAAGTCAGGTTAGGTTAATCGGGTCTTAATGGCATGTCTTTATTTGGGAGATCCGAGTGTCTAAATTAGAATGTAAGAAATGACAAGATTAATAAAATACGAGAAGCTTTTGGCTGCTGGCAAATGCTGGCTTCTTTACAAAACATTAGTCATTAAAGAAGCTACTTGAAGTCATTTAATGTTGTGAAGTAAGTGTTGGCCTTGTCTGGCAGGAATATAATGAACTTTGCACAACATTTGGTACTTCTAGACCAAGAACACAGTTTATAAATGGAGGTAGTGCTGAAGCCAAAGCCAAAAAGTCAGAAACCAAATTTGTCAGAGTTTGTTGGCAACAACGTGTCAACAAAATCTACAAGAATAAGTCAGCAAGTTGCAAAGTATAGAGAAGCACTACATTTTCAAATGTTAAATGGGTGTAAATATGAGCCAAAAAAGGATTATGCTGTGACACACTGTCCAGTGCACTGGTTTCAATCTCCCTTCAGCTGTAGACACTGTTTACCAGACATAAGCTGCGTCCCAAATCGCATACTTATGCACTATTCTACACCATTTTGTAGTATAAATAGTGTAAGTAGTGCGTTCACACTGAAAACTCTAAAAATAATAAGTGCACTTTAATTACCCAAATGTGTAATGATGGACACTTCACGCACTCAACGACCACAGGTTAGCTCAGATAGCAGAAGGGGTGGTGCTATCGGGCGCACATGTTGGATAACTTTATTTATTTTGGATTGTGAAAGCAAAATTCCCCTACGAGAGTGATTATAACGCCTCCTGATGGTGAATGCGGTTATACTCATGGCAGGTATTATTTGATCGTTTAGTCTTTTATTTCACTGATTTGGCAACGTCAAACGTCATCAGAGAAAAGGTTTGAATTTCCGCTTTATAAAAAAACTTTAGTGTTCCATTTGAAACAACACTGCATACATATACTATCCTGTTGAGTGTGTAAGTGTATATGTACATTCAAATGTAAAATGAACGTAAACACAAGACAAAAAAAAAAACTTAATTCAAAATATGATCGTTTATCTGAATTTTTGCTTAACTTGTAACAGATTTCTTCATGTAAACAACATACCTGCAATAAACCATCAAGATCCTCAAACTGTTGGCTTGAACTGTTGGCCATATTTATTACAGAAATAAAAACACAGGCATGTAAATGCCATTTGGATTACAAAACAATCAATGCCAATAAAAAAATAAATATTTCCATATTGGATTCTAAGAGGACTGCAAAAAATGCCAAAATACAGGCTTTGCAGATATGGAAATTGGAAAATTATAATAATAACAAACAATTGCACTCATTGAAAAGTTGTATTGCTGAGAGTTGAGAACATTTATTATGAAGTAGAAACAGTTTTGCTTAGTCCTCCTTTACATTCAGCAAGTTGCAAAGACAGTCCAGTCTGTTGACATTATCGGGGGACAATGTGGCCCTTTTCTTTTGAATGATGTAACCTGAGAGTGAGAACAGTCTCTCACAAGCAGGATCACCAAATCAGCACATGAATTTCGGTGCCTAATTTTGGTGCCACTGGTGCTACGACAAGGACGTAAGAAGCATCAAGGAGTACATCAAAGGAACCCACAGGTACGTGTCGTGTCACACCAAAGACTAATTCTTACAGGGACTTTGGTCACACCATTTCTAACATTTAAACAACTTTGAGAGATACGGGCACCGTCAGCGATGTTTAGGCATTTGTTCTTGTTGCTACGAAACGCGTGTGCATGCACATGCACACACACAATGCGTGCAGTACAGCGCACCTGGTGAGCAACTCCCTTCAGACTCATCAACATGCATGATTGCATTTATCAAATTTGCTTAAACTAAGCGTTCTAAAGTATGGCTTTGTTTTACAAGCAAGGATTCTGACACAGCAATGTGAAGCAGACGCTTACAAAAGTTGCGTTTAAGGGGGAAACACATCAAACTTAACGAAACATTTGAGGGCTCATGGAATCCTCTTAAAGGTAGAGGAATGCCCTGTCTTTAACAGCTTGCGACATCATCTGCCACTTTCAGAGTACATTTTCATGGACACAATACTCCGATTTTAATATGATTAAGATAATACTCTAATTAAGAATCTACGATGTAAACAGCGATTTTGATTACCTTAAAGGACCACCAAGTCACAAAATGCGGAGGGTTTTTCTTTCATTCGGCATATGGTATCAAACTCCATTAAAACAAAAGTCGAAAGATTAAAAATGAGACATACGAAATTAGATGAAACTCTGGAGGAAACGAAGGATAGCGTGGTAATGTGACATGAATTGTTTTATACTGAAACTTTCCTTCTAAAAGTCCTTCCTTGGTCTTATCCATATTTCTTTCCATGTTGAACACACATCAACCACAACAGAAAAAAAAAACTGTGTTAATTGCGTAATTTTTTAAAAACACGTTAAATATTTCAAATTAATCGCATGCGTAATGCATTAATTTTGACAACACTAGTTTATATATATATATATATATATATATAATATTATATATATATATATATATATATATATATATATATATATATATATATATATATATATATATATATATATAATAATAATAATAATATGCAAAGTATTAAATAAAAATAAAGTTCAATATATATATATATATATATGTATGTATATATATATATATATATATATATATATATATATATATATATATATATATATAATAACTCTCGTAGGAGAATTTTACTTTCACAATCCACAACAAATAAAGTAATCCAACATGAGCGCCTGAAAGCTCCGCCCCTTGCACTACATGAGCAAAGCTGCAGCTGTTGAGTGTCCATCATTCCACACTTCATTTTAATGGTTAAATAAGTGCATCATCCAGGTATTTAAAGTGCACTTATTATTTTTAGAGTTTTCAGTGTTAATACACTACTTACACTCTTTATACTACAAAATGGCATAGAATAGTGCATAAGTTTGCGATTTGGGATGCACCTCATATATTGTGCAGCCCTAGTACTGTATGTAATAAATCTAGTTGTGAGTCAATCAATAAAGTGTTAGTAGGCATTAAGCAGTATAGAAATACCCTAATGACTGCTAGTTGCCAATGTGGTTGACAAGTTGCTTTTTCCAATTTTAATGGTTTTCTCTAACTAGTTCTGGACCCACAATTGCTGCCAAAATTGACAACATAGCCTATTTTATAAACAGAATGCTCCCCAAACATTGGCTTTACACTTGTCTTGGTGTTTTATTACAGTATCTGCATTTTTGTTTTCAATTTTTGCAGCTAACACTTGTCCTTGCTCTGTCCTCATATGAGAGCCCAAGAAATTGTTTCATACCATCACATACCACAAACCAAACCACAAGAGACCCCACAGGTGTAAGCAAGCATTCTTACAGGATAACAATCGTAAAAGCGGCTTCCCTACCTGTAGTTCCCCAGGTGCCGCTTTTCGTGCTCGTCCCTGGAGACTTGCTTGCGGACTTGAGCCAGTCTTTCTTTCTGAAAGCATAACATAAGTGAGTAGGCTGTGAGAAGTGGGAGAAATGACAAATAAATGAATCCCCGTTCAGCTAGTGCTATCCTGCAATGTAATTTAGCCACCCAAAATCGAATAACAATGTCATAGAATGACTCGTTTGCTATATTACAAGGCGCCTTAATGAAGTCTGAGAGTTAGCGAGCCCGCATAACAGCCTCTACTCTACACTTGTTAATACAGGGGGCCTATTCATAATTCATATGGATATAACTCCCACTGTACCATTTTAATACATCAAAAAATATAATTGTGGAAAGGTCAGCTGGTCAATTTGCTGTGGCGCAGCAGGGTGTCTTTTATAATAGTCACTGATCTCTGCTAAATGCTGGTACAGGCAAGTTCTTTCAGCCCCCAATCCCCAAATCTCACTCCTCTATTGCGTCCAGCTTTGCCCTTTGAAAATACCACCTACCTGCAGTCATCTCAACCTCATTTATCTCTTCAGATAATAAAAAGTTGATCGGAAGGAGGACCAATGCAAGGGCTGGTGTGCAACTTTTGAGACACTTGAAATATGATTAACTAATATCTAATGCACTGTTGGTTTGGCCACCATTAGTGCTGTTAATCGATTAAAAAAATTAACTAATTAATCACTTTTTTTGCAATTATTCATGATTAATCGCATTTAAAAGACTGAAACTTGTCATTTTGGCTATTCAAATGTAAAATTTACGTAAACGCAAGACAAAAAAAACTATTTCAATTCAAATATGATTGTTTATATGATGAATATAAGTTGTCGTGTATAGTATATACTAAATGTTCTGAAGCCATTGGATAGTTTAATGTGAAGTGCATATGAATATTCAAGTGATCTTCAATGCACTGATTTCTTCCCTTTGTGCTGCTAAGTTTTGGAATAGTCCACAGATATCGCGATGTGTCCCAGTGATGCATCAAGCTCTTCATTTACGCACCAGCTGCGCAGACGCAACATGCGCTGCTCCGTAAAATTATTCTCACAATCAGTTTCTGTTCTCTCATCCTTCAGACTGAGTCTATTCTTCCGAGGGAATACTTTCAGTGCGGCGAATAGTTTGTAAAGCCTGGGTCATTGTAGTTAATTATATTAATAAAAGATAAACTGACGGGCACGATAAGTCATTAACAGAAAATTGTTTAACCTAATAATTTTAAATTACTTTCACTGTAATTTTATTTGTATCAATATTAATATTATTTGTTTAAAAATATTTATTATTTATTATTAATATTATTAGTTTATTCATATATTAATATTTTATTTATAGACCAGTTTGTGTTTTGCCGCTAAAGCATAGAAGCGGACCTTGTTTTGAACTTCACCTTAAATCTGCTCATTTATTTTTATAGATACCTGACAAACAAAAAATACATTAAAATTAAGATACAAATTATACCACAATAAATTACATAAAAAAATAACATAAAGTGCAGGCGGATGGTTTGCTTCGGCTCCATGGGAAATAAGGATTTAGTAATGCTCTATTGTAATTGTTGTATCACAAACATGTAATATATTTGCAACATGTTTAATATTAAAGTCATAATTTTAAAGATTATATCTTGAGTATCTAATTTTTCCTCTGTGCTGATGTGCTATCTTGTGATTGGCTTATTCCTCTATCTCACTCACAGAAAAGCTTAGTCGAGGGAGATTTAAGAAGTAAAACTGCATCAGACCAGTTTAGTTTAGTCTGCATCAACCTGTAGGAAAACATCAGGCTTTGCTAAAAGGCTGGTTATTTTACCAATGATTAGGGTCAATAGTGGTAGCCTTTTCCAGATTTAAAAGAAAAATTTTAATATTAAAAAAGCAAGCATTAGCTGAACTACAACAGATCATATCAAATTCAATTATGTAGCATAGTTTACAGCAAGCATCAGGTTTTTAGTTAGATTGTGCCATCTGTCATATACAGTAGGCCTATATGTCTGTTATTTTTTTACTAAAGAAGACATTTTATTTGAGGTTATCACCAGAACTATAGAACCTGTATTGTGTAAAAAAAAAAAAAACTGCATAGTATCGGGATCAGATCTGTATCGGTCGATACTCAGAATGTTGGCATCAGGATCGGATCGGTTCCAGAAAAATGGTACTGGTGCATCAAAAAATGCCTTTTTTTTTACAAGTCTTTGACGTCCCTAAAGGGTATGTGTGAAGTGACATGTCAAAATACCCACAAATGATGTTTTATAACTCTTTGAAACTGTCCCTTGTATGCTTTGATCCAAATTGTGTCATTTGGTGACCTAAATTCACTTTAAATTCAAATGAGATGATTCAAAAAAAGGGCGGCGCTACAAATACCTATGTGTCAGCAAAAGTGGCAGATTCAAAAACAAGACTAACACCCTTTGCTAATTAGGGAGAGATTTCCATTAATGGGCGGGACTTTTCCCCTTCTGATGACTTGTACAAAGCATGTTTCTGCATACTGAAGTGTATTTATGAAGTGCGATTATATAAAATAAAATACATTATTATCATTAGAAGCTGGTTATATTTACATAATTCTGCCACACACTGTGTTTTAAACCCTTATAAATGCAATTTTAGCATAATAGACCCCCTTTAAACATGACCTAATGCAATGTTCTCTGAGAGTTGAATGGGTCGCACCAGTTCCTCTCTTCTGCGCTCAAGTAAGTGGCGTTGTTTCTCCCATTCCGAAGACCCGGCTGTCAGTTTTCGCATGGATCCCTGTCCGTAGAGTCTGCGTTGGGCTTCTGCCTTCTGCTGGGCCAGATTCCGCCGTTTATCACTCGCTCTTGGTAACAAAAGAATAAAAATAATATAAAAAATAGCACTCAAAGTAGCACAAATTCACAGAAATTCTGGAAAGACTCTGCAACTCTATACATCACTTGACTTGACAGCGTTCAGCACTTCATGATTTCATCGCTCACTGGCCCTTTAAATTTGCTGTTGTAAGTGGCCACTCAGGGTCAGTGGGTTTCCTGAACCGCTGGGGAACCCTCCGGTTTTTATTGATACAACTTTCGCACTTCTGAGTTCTTGTCACTGAGTTATTGGTTTTGTCCTGCTACTGCTGGGGAAATAACGTGGGAGTCACTTGATATGTTACTGGTAAGAACTCAGCTGGGACACGGTGAGAGTCTGTGGAGACCTTCGAGAAAATAACTACGGCAGAACAATAGCAATGCATCCAAAAACCTGATCCACAGCAAGATTGAGTTTGTCTGCTGTTATTTTCTACTCTAGGACCATTGCTGGGCCCTCTGGTATATTTTAGTACAAAGGTGGAACTGGGATTTGAAGGCCAGGTCTACAGTAATCAATCACTGATACCTGATGTACAACTGCACACACAGGTGTACACAGGCAGTAGTGTAAGCAGATAACCACAGCAAACAAACACACATAACTTAAAGAAATACTTTATGTAAATACAATACAACCATATTATTCATTAAAGAAAAAATGTATTCACCGCACTGTTGACGAAAATAATATTATCTTACGAGTTCACAATACACACTTACTGTACAACTGAAGTCAATGTTCATAAAGTGTAATTGACATTAAAATATAAAATTACCAACTTAAAGCCACAAAAATCATTTGCTCATCTTTTAAAGCCATCGATTTCAACTCATTCCCTACCATTAAAATTCAGTTCACCTGGTAATTCATGTGACATATCTGCTAATGACACTAAAATGGAAGCTACATACAATGCTATGCTGTATATCTTTGCATGCTTCCTAATTAAAGCAGTAGCTCTTTACCAGAACTTCATCAAAACACTGCTTAATGGATGACATCTTTAGGCAAATTGTTGAACACAGAAGAGGAAATTCTGATTATTGAGTTCCACAGTATTTGTTTTTCCTACTTTGGAAAGCAATAGTTACAGGTATTCAGCTTTCTTCAAAATATCTTCCTAGTGTTCAACAAAGAAGATTTAGATCCACTAGAGGTATAAATAATTTATAATTCTGTAATTTGTTCTGTAATTATAAGTAATTTTTCATTCAGGGGTGAATTATTACTTCATTTAACCCTTTCATGAGTACAATCACACCGGTGTGATCAGAATCTTCGGGTCGCACATCATCAACTGCTGAAATTCAAATCTGACGCTGCACGCTGAGGCACAGAAAGTGGTGCGCAGTGCCTGTAATAAATCACAATATATCGATGCTTTCAAACAAATAACATTTATTTAATACACATAACTACCAGAAAAATATACCATTTAAGGTTTGTAAAATACACGCAGATGTCTATAGAGATGGCAATAATAATTATTTTTCAATATGGGCGAAATGCTTTGTTCAAGTAAGATGCACACTTGCTTTGTTACCAGAATATTTTCTCAATTCCTCTCCCAGATAAACTTACCCTCATGTATTTCGGAAGAAAATTATGAATGAACATGATATAAATCCAGCAGCTCGGATCTCTACTACAGTTGTCACAAAATTTATGCTATATTGACGTGAGTATCCTCAGCTGTATCCCGTCATGCGCTGCAGGAGAGGGGGAAGTCTAGATAGGATACAGCTGAGGAGACTCACGTCAATATAGCATCATTTTTGTGGCACTGTATAACAAATAATATTTTTACATTACTGTGAGGGTTTGGATCAGAGTTGAAGTAGGAACAGACGTTAATAAATTAATGTGTAATTTAATAAATAACATAAATACTTCTCGTTAACTTCCAATCGCAGCTGTATTCCTTCTAGCAACAACAGAGGTGCCATTAACCAGTTATATAATAAATAATATGCTATTACTAAGCTGTTTGAGACGTTAAATATATGTTCTATCCATATTTGAGATCGAAGTATCAGAAATTTCACATAAAACATTTGTCCAATATTTACATAAAAGGGCAAATTAAAACAAAATACGATATATACATAAATCATTGGGCTGGTGGGTCACCTGATAAACTTGACATGAAGCCATGGGAACTTTAGAACACAATGGATTCTAAGGGGCACAAAAAAAAAAACTGTGCAGGAGGTCAGCTGGGAGTATTTAAAACTCAAAAGTTAAATTCACAAAATACTGTCATAAAATTTTAAAACAAAGCAAGTGAAAATTGTTTAAGAAAAACAAAATCCTTTGTGTTTTCCTTAAAACAATTTTGGACAACAGTATTTGTGTTTGAAATAGTTTCCAAATCAAGATTTAAATAAATAAATAAAGTTAAAAATAACATTAAATTAATGAAACATACATTTGGAATATTATTCAAAATACAGACAAAAATATTGTGACATTATGTTTCTGTAAAAAATTACTACTATACATGTACTTATTAAACAGGTATCAGCTGCAATAAAATCAGTTGTAAAATTGCTTAGTTTGAAAAAGTTGTTAATGATTTTAGATTTTTTGTTATAGAAGCAGTGGCATTCAAATAATTAGGAGTGGCATACGTCTCTCAAACTCTCCAAATACTGTAAATGCACACAAAGCCTCACATCGCACTAAAATATAAATAGCTCTGGCTCTGCATGCAATGCCCTCACAATAACAAGACCACAATGCTTTTCATGTGCTCCTTCAAATCAAACTGTCTCAAAAACAATTACATGAGGCCCCATCAAAAAAATCCAAGCAACTTCTAGTAGAGATCACCGAATCGATATTGTTCAAAAAACACTGAAGACTTATGCATGGTGGACAATGAAGAGTGAGTTTTCTGATTTAATCTTATTTTCTTTCTAATGGGACTCTGGAGAGAGCATTGCTTCATACCTGATGTTGAGCAGGTTTCAGGGCATTAAGTAAAGCCCCCTTCTTCACCGTCGTAATCAATCTTTGATCTGTCCCAAAACTCGGGGCACGATTGATCTGCAGAGGAAAGACAGAGTTATATTGCTTTTTTCTTCTTCCAAAACCAAAACCTCCATCAATTATACAGTACAGTACACGTTTAAAGGACACTGACAAGTCACAGTAGAAATAACCACTGTTATACTAAATAACAAGGCATCAACTCTCGTAAGAATTAGTGTTGCAAGACACATGTTTGTCGCTAATGTTGAGGATTAAATAGCTTGGCTCATAATATATTAGGAAGAATTCAGAATTAAGCTATTCACCTTATTCTCCTTGTTTCAGTGGGCACAGCCATTTGAATCATTTTGGCTCGAGGACTTTCCGGGTCTCATTCACTTCCTTCATTTTTTAGACATTAAAAACAGCTCGTTTTGCTCCTTGATGTTGCAAACTGATATTTTCCTAGTATAATTATTCTGCTTTGTCTGTAAACTCATGCAAACACTTGTTTGTAGAGCAAGTAGTTTGACCGTTTTCTGCTGTTTATTATTCCTATTTCTCCCATAGGAAAGACAATCGGAAGTTCTAAAATAATCGCAAAAACGAGCACACTTCTGCATTGAAGAATAAGGTCAATACATAAGCTTTGTGTGGAAAAGAAGACAGAAATGTACATCATCATTCACTTATAATCTTCCCTTCCAACAAGACAAGAACAATGAGTCAATTACTGCATTTTCACAAGTAATGCCAAATTATCCTGTGGCTTAACCCTTATGTGCTGTTGGGGATGTTTTCATATACTCTGGGGTGATTTTGTGTCTTAATTTGGTCATAACATTTTCTGTGTTTTAGCTAGCAGAATGATTTTTGGTGACAAATCTTATTTTGACATATTTTGAGAAAACGCTTTGAATAAAACAAAAAACAAAAAAAAACTCACAATACACTGTTCAAAGTTACTACTCTTTTGTTATGTGGATGATGAAAACATCCACTAAATTAAACTGCTGTAAAAATGCATCAGATTAATTTATTTTTTTCAAATTTCTTTTTGCATAAATTTGTTAATCAAACCTCAGTCCTGACAAAATTGTTTAGAAACGACTGGATTTAACTCTTTAATTCATAAATGATGTCACTAATTTGGTGACGTATTTACTCTTTAATTCATAAATGATGTCCCTAATTTGGTGACGTATTTAACTCTTTAATTCATAAATGACTGTCACTAATTTGTAGACGTACTAATTTAGTGACTGGATTTTTTTAACCTTTTATCAAAGTCTTGAACGTGAATTCTTGGACATGTGAAACAATTGCCTTTAGACGCATTGTTTTTGAATCCTTTTTTAAATTTCTTCCTCCCTAATTTACTGTTGGTGGCTGTTTTTGCCCCACTGACTTTCACTATTACCCACATTTTTTCATTAAAAAACCATGACACCATATAATTATGCATTTTTGATTGCTGGTGGTTTTGCCTGTTGGGAAGAGGTACAAATTTACTGTTGATCATCAGTTGGCACTATTACCCTTTTGATAGGTCTGTGCAAAAAAAAAAGCTTATGGCTCATTCCACTGGAGTGGTTACGGATCGGTATGCTTTTATGGCCGTTTCCACTGTCAAAAGGTACCTAAAGCGAACCTATCATACCACTTCTTGGGTACCCAGACGGTACCTAGCCAGCAAAATTGTATCAAAAGGCGGAGCTAGAGACACAGCTGAACGCTATTGGTTTACAGAGAAACGTCACTCACGCTTACAGTAAGAAGAATGAAAACAAAGACACTGCCATTTTTTTTAATACACAATTGAGACATTACACCTAATACTTATATGCATATAATAACGAACCCAAGCTCAAACAACCTTGTCGTTGTCTTGAGTACAGCACAAAGGCAAAAAAAAACCAAAATCTGCCCGTGTCCTGTTTTTGTTTACGAGGCCATCTAAAAGTGCGAGCGGTTTCACTTTCTCCAGGGAGCTTGCGATCGCTTGCGTAAATGTCTATATTGAAATAACGAACTTCTGGAGCTGATGATAATAACGTGTGCATGATTATTGAAGTGCTTCTGACACCCGATCCTTTGAGGAGTGAACAGTGGAGGAGTGAAGCTTGAAAAAAAAGGAGAAGCCAGAAAAAAACAAAGGAGCAAATTATTCTTTCACCAACTCAAACCATGAACAAACTGCCATGTTTATCATGGCCTTTTGGACTATTATAAACTCGGAATGATGGAATTACTTTCTAACAAGAGGTTACATGTGCTGGTGAAGACAAATGAGAGCTTGCTCTGACTGTGGGCTATATGTTGCATGTTGTTTTTGAAACCCAAATAAGGACTAAATGTGTGTGTGTGTAGTTTTTTTTCTGTAATTGGTAACATATCGGAGACTGCAAGGGGCTGTATGTGTTCATATATGCTGCATTGTTTTATTTATTCATATAATCAATAAATGTTACAGTAGGCTACTTCGACACTATCGTTGATCTGCAGTTATAATCAATCATGTTCATTAAAAGGTTAGTAATGAGCATTTATACACAAGTATTGTGTGTAAAAAGCATCTGTTTTGTGAGAAGTGCTTCTCATATGATATGTGAACAACCCGTACAGCTTTACTTAAAGTGAGATTTCCTTGAGTGAGAATAACGTCGACTGACACTTTCTGTCGTACACCATGCCCACCAAGGCAAGTGGAAACGCAAGCCTGATAAAGGTGACCCGTACCGACCTGTATCGTACCGTACTGTACTCCAGTCAGTGAAAAACGGGCCATTAGTTTTGGATTTTATTGAGTATAACAGCAAATCGAGAGTGAGAGTGAGAAAATCAAAATATGCATCTCAACTCTTAGAACTACATATAGTAAATAATAGTAAATAATATAGTCAAAAATTCACAGACAGAAATATAGAAACAGAAATATGTCAGGGTTCTGCCACTCGGGTCTTGTTAATTCTTGTTTTGTGGCAGACTCCGGGACACTAGCTCTGTCTGTCCTGTCCTGTTAGTGCTCGGCTCAATTTTCCTTGGGTCGAGCACTTGTTTTGTCATTGTCTGGGTGCGCGTCATCAAAGGTGCGTGCGGACCGTGCGCGCTCCTGCTTGATGCGCACTCTTGGACGCGCACTCTTGTACTCGTGTTTGGTGTTTTGTTCGTCAGCATCGCACTGTTTCATTCTCAGCGTCTCCGTCTAGTTGGTTTCGGTTTTGGTTGGCGGTGATATGAAACATGCGCGTTGCATTATGTGAGCTCACGGTAAGGTGTTTTTACTTATCGTGTGCTCGGTCTTGCGTCTGTTGTCAAAGCCGTGGCTCTGTGTTTACATTGGTCACGTGCTTTGTTGTGTGTTTCAGTGTCTTGTCATACGAACACGCAGTTAAGAATTCTCTCATTGCTGCGTGTTCTAGTCTTGTTTTATGTGAGCACCTGGCTTGTGTTGTCTCTGTGTCAGGTGCTCTCCCGTCTATCGTCTAGTCCCACCCTCCTTATTAACCCCATTATTAGTTAATTATGTTCATCTGTTTGTGTATTAATTTGCTCCTGCTTATATTCTCCTCATGTCTCCTGTCCCCTGTGCCAGTTCGTCATCGTATGTCGTCTACTTCCCCCGTGTTTCCTGCTCCAGCCTTGTCTTGTCAGCCCAACCAAGTTTGTTTCTCTGTTTGGTTATAGTTTAGTGGTTTCCCCCTCGGGGTGGTTTTTGTTGTTGTTTAGTTTTATTTTAATTAATTAATCATCTTGTTCCTGCACTTGGGTCCTCGCCCCTTTTTTCCCCTCACTCAAACCGTGACAAATATATCCTAAACAAATATTGTGCAATGCACTGCTTCTTTTCTTATGATCCCACCCCAAAGTTAGATTGTGCCAAGGAGAGTGTTGGATTTACATCATTTAATCATTTATTTCAGTTCAACATTATGCATTTCATACTACATCAGTAATA